>NW_022630840.1:0-49744 GCF_010909765.2 Amblyraja radiata | reverse complement strand
ACCCACAAACACACCGCGAAGTTGGGGTCCAGGGACAGCGGAGGAGCGCTGTCTGCACGTTGAAGAGGAACAGAAACGGCTTGCCACAGAGCACGGTAGGTCATTTAGAGAGCGCGGGAGGGAGGGAGGGAGAATGAAAGGGAAAAAGGGGGACACAGGCACAGAGAAAGAGAGATAGTAGGGGACGAGAAGAAGAGAGAGAATGGGATAGAAGTGGAGAGAATGGGGAGAAGGGAAGAGAACGAGGAGGAGAAGGAATGGAGACAGTTTTAAGAAGTTTAATAAAGTTAGCGGGCATTTTACCTTCCGGCGACTGTCTGTAAGTAAACAGCGACCCCACTCCACTGGCTTCGACCAAACGGCGACCTATTTTTAGTCGAGGTCGGTTTCGTTTTTTTGAAATAATGGCAGGAACATAGAAGAAGCCTCAACTACGCTGAAACCACTTTCCACCAGCAGGGAGAGTGACCAGAACCTCCGGGAACCTCACGGAAATCTTGGGTGCGGCACAAGGTCTCTATAGAGTTTTCCGTTCAGGTTTCCTAAGTGGGACAGAGGCTTAAGACTTCCGCTTGAGAAGGCAACGTATCTAATGTCTGAAATGAATGACCTTATCAAAGATCGGATCTAGTCTAAACAAATGCACGCTGTGTTACTGTTTCACAAATCATACGCCCGCAACTATTGGCGTTGCAGCGCGCTCTAGATGAGAGTGTAAACTGGCTCATCAGCGCAACTCAACATTGCTGCAGAATTAGTTGCTGCCCAACATTTATTACTCAACAGAAATAACCAAACCTGGCTACCTATTGCCACTGCCGAGTTGCCCACACAGTGAAATAGTGATGAACCCTGCAATAAATACTGACGTTAATACCTCGTGTGGAGAAACGTGCATATATTGGACCATTAGTCATTGAGTCACACAGCAGGGAAATAGGTCGAGAAACAGTCTGTGTGTATGCTGTCCAATTACTAAATCCCATCTACCAGCACTTAGTCTGCAGAATATTATGCCCTGGCACTAACTTTTTTAAGGAATGCGATATTTACCTTCGACTCGGGGCAGAGACAGAAGTGGCGACGGATCCGTCATATCAAGTGGCTCTCAAAGGTGAACAATGATCAGATCATCCATTCTGTGCACTTCGTCAGAACAACAAATGAATGTATTGACACAGACATCGAGACTTCTGCGATGCCGATGCAGGATAGATATTGAGAGAATTACAGCCCGCATGTGGATGATCACATTAGGGTCATCGTTCAGAATAAGAATTCACCTTGGAGTGACTGAAGTCAGATGTAGAATATTCTCGCAGATATATCTGAATCTACAGTATTATCTGTAGATCAGTGCATGCTCCTTTAACATAGTGACCTCACCACTACTAACCACTCCCCATTGTCTCCTGTATAATTGTAGCTTCCCCGCCTCTAGCTCGCTCTCTAGTCCCAGTGATGACCACGGACAGCTAGAGCACAATGTGTGTAGTGACTTTAATAAAGATATGTAGTAAGAGACTTTGTGTGTCGAACAAGTCCTTTTACATGGTGTCAGCGCGGTAGACTTGCGTCTCCTGTTAATCGGCTTTATTTTATTATTTGTTTCTCCCAGTTGTGTCCCCACCTTAACATTTTACTATGGCTAACTCGTGCCGTCGTCCCGACAAGCTCGTTTTTGACGCGGACATCGTGCACCGCTGGACTGTCTTCCAGCGCGACTATGAACACTACATCGCTATCGCTCATCCTGGTGCCACTCCTGCGGTACAGGCTCACCTACTCCTCAACCTGGCTGGTCCGGAGGCTATGGAACATTATGCATCGTTCGAGTTCGTCCCTCCGGAAGACCACCATGACCCGGTATGTCTCATGACCAAATTCACTGCCCTATGCGACATACCCACCAATAACATTATTGAGCGTTTCAAGTTCTTCACAAGGCGTCAGGTTCCAGGTGAGCACATTGACGCTTACATTGCCTCTTTGCGACATATGGCTCGGCGGTGCCGCCTGGAAGCGATTACACCGGACGAAATGATCAGGGACGTCCTGGTCAACGGTCTCCTAAACTCTAAGCTGCGCGAAGATCTCCTAATGAAACCCGACCTATCGCTAAAGGATGCCATGCATTCAGCTCGTATGGCCTCTGCTGTTGGCTCCGTATCTCACCCGGTGTCCCAGGACATCAACTTCACCGGTACCGTTGGCCGCCGGCGGATCAATAGCCCGCCTCGCCAGTTAACCCCCTCTGCTCCCGCTAAGGTCACCCCTCGT
The DNA here is from genome assembly GCF_010909765.2 of Amblyraja radiata. Lineage (NCBI taxonomy): Eukaryota > Metazoa > Chordata > Chondrichthyes > Rajiformes > Rajidae > Amblyraja > Amblyraja radiata. Next base: position 47,464 of record NW_022630840.1, on the reverse strand, counting down.
CGATGCCAAAATTGTAATTTCTCCTCGCACCAGTACAACGTTTGCCCAGCGCTGGGTAAAACTTGCAATTCCTGCGGGAAGCTGAACCACTTTTCTGCAGCCTGTCGTTCTCGTGGGAAACCGGTCCCTGCTCCTAGAAGGAGTCTAAACAACCTTGCGGACTGTGATAGCGCGCCTGGTTCCCAGTACCAGCCAGCTTGAACTCCCTGCCTCTGATACGAGTTCCTCCCATGGTGATTCTACTGTGTTTTCGCTTTTGGGTGCACCTGCATTGATAACGGATCCTTCCGTACATTTTACTGTGAATGGACACTCCTTCTCTGCGAAGGTCGATACTGGTGCTTTTGCCAACGTTATGTCTGTTCGCCTCTTCAAACAGATAAGCTTGGGTGAGAGAGTGACTCCCGATGACTCCCGCCTTCATGCCTATGGGGGAGGTGTTCTGGTCGCTGTGGGGAAGGCCACGTTTATCTGTACAGTTCTCGAGACCTCTCGGCCCCTCACTTTTCTCCTGCTGGACTCTGATAACGTCACCCTGCTGGGCGCCCGTGCATGCCAGGACTTTGGTTTGGTCTCTTTTCACCGCGACATCCACCTGGTGCAGGCTCCCATGGACCCCCTGAGCGAGTATCCCGACCGTTTCGATGACATTCTGGGCAAACTGCCCTGTGCCTATAAGATCGTTGTTGACCCGGGGGTCAACCCGGTGGTTAGACTGGCCCACCGCGTGTCTTTTGCCATGAAGGGCCGCGTGGAGTCCACACTTCGTGATATGGTGGCCATGGGCATCCTCAAGGAGGTGAGCGCTCCAACCCAGTGGGTCTCCACCATGGTCGTCGCTGCCAAGAAGGACGCGAGCGAGATCAGGATCTGCATCAACCCGAAGGACCTGAACCTAGCTATCCAACGCCCGCACTACCCCATGCGGACGGTGGAGGACGTCGCTGCACAGGTCGGTCCGGCCACAGTCTTCTCGGTCCTAGATGCCAAGAGCTCCTTCTGGCAGATCCCTCTGGATGAACGTTCCTCCTTCCTGACCACCTTCAGCACACCTTTCGGCAGGTTCCGTTTTCTCCGCATGCCCTTTGGGATCAACTCAGCAAGCAAGGTTTTCCAGCGCACCATGGAACAGCTGTTTGCCGGGTTGCCGTGCGCTATCATTGTGGATGACATCCTGGTGTACGGGAGGGACGTCGCTGAGCACGACCTGCACCTCCGCCAAGTCCTGGACAGGGCTCGTGAGATCAATCTCAAACTCAACCCGAAGAAGTGTCGGTTCCGCGTTCAGGAAGTCACTTACGTAGGCCACGTATTCACCGCCAGGGGACTAAAGCCAGACCCCCAGAAGACGGCCGCGGTCACCGACATGCCCGCTCCCACAGACGTGCCCGGCCTGCAGCGCTTTCTGGGCATGGTCAACTACCTGGGGAAGTTCATACCCGACCTCAGCGAACTGAGTGCCCCCCTGAGGGAGCTAATCAAAAAGGACAATGCCTGGGTCTGGCTCCCGCATCACCAGTCGGCATTCGTAGCCCTGAAGTCCAAGCTCGCTCGCACCCCGACTTTAACGTACTTTGACCTGAACAGGCCAATCGTCCTCACCTGCGATGCTTCTCGGTTCGGACTCGGTGCTGCCTGCCTGCAGCTCCATGACAATCGGCAGCTGCCTGTTTCCTATGCCTCTCGTACCATGACCCCTGCTGAGCAGCGCTACGCTCAGATCGAGAAGGAGCTCCTTGCCGTTGTGTTCGCATGCTCCAAATTCAAGGACTACATTCTGGGCAACTCCTTCACCATTGAAACTGACCACCAGCCGCTGGTCTCTATCTTGAACAAGCCTATCCATGCGGCCTCTTCACGGTTGCAGCGAATGATGCTGCAGCTCCAACGTTTCACATTCGAAATTGTGTACCGCAAGGCCAAGGAAATGTTCGTGGCCGACACATTGTCCCGTGCGCCGCTCCCTTCCGTTGCCCGCCATCCATACGAATCGTCTGACCTGATGGTACTGAACGTTAACATTGTTCCCTCTTGGCAGATGCAGTCCCTGGTCGAACACACTGCCGCTGATCCTGCCCTGCAACAGCTTGCGGGCGTCATCCGCCGTGGCTGGCCTGACCGACGCTCTTCCCTACCGGCCGGTGCCGTGCCCTACTTCCTGGTTCGGGACGAATTGGTGCTACACAACGGCGTGGTGGTGAAGGGTCACAAGGTCGTGGTGCCGGCCGCGCTGCGGGATCACTACTACCAAACCGCACACAGCGGTCACCCCGGGGTTGAGGCCACTTTGTTCCAGGCCCAAGCCCAGTTTTTCTGGCGTGGCATGGCTCAGGACATCCGGGACAGGGTCTCAGCCTGTGCTGCCTGCAACAGTCTCCTGCCTCATCAACAACGCCAACCTCTCATGCAGCAGCCGGCTCCCGAGTTGCCGTGGATGGCTGTCGCCACTGACATATTCGAATGGCGTGGCAAACACTTCCTGGTCCTGGTGGACTCCTACTCCAGCTGGTTCGAGGTGGACCAGCTGCCTTCCCTCACGTCTGCTGCCGTCATCGGGAAGCTTCGCCGCCACTTTTCTACCTTTGGGTCCCCGGTGACTCTCCAGTCCGACAATGGCGGACAGTTTTCCAGCGCAGAGTTCGCCGCTTTCGCCGCCCTATGGAACTTTCGCCACATAACCAGCAGCCCCGAGTACCCGCAGAGCAATGGCCTTGCGGAGCGCGCTGTCCGCAGCGCCAAGGAGCTGCTGGAACATTGTCGTCTTGCTCATTCGGACTTCTATCTTGCCCTCCTCAATCTCCGCAACATTTCCAGGGACCCCGCACTTGGTTCGCCTGCCCAGCGCCTCATGTCCCGCACCACTAGACCCCCTCTCCCGGTTTCTCAGCAATCTCTAAAGCCCACTGTCCTCAGCCCTGCCGCTGTCAAGGAGCGCATCATCGAGAAACAGGTCATCCAAAAGCGCTCCTTTGACAAACCTTCCCGACTACTTCCCCGTCTGTTCCCAGGCCAGGTTGTCCGGATGATGTCCACCTCCGGTCATCACCGGCTGGCCGTTGTCGTTGGCAATGCTGACTCTCCCCGGTCCTACCTGGTTAATTACGAGGGCACTGTGTACCGCCGGACACGCCAGCACCTGCTGCTTGTCAACGAGCCTGCTCCGCCTCCCGCGGACCCGTATTCGCCGCCTGTCCATTCACCGCCGCCTGCGACTACTCCTGCCCCTGTCACTCCTCGCATGCCCCGGACACTGCCCTCTCAGCTCATGGTGCCCAGCCCACGCGAGCCTCCTTCTCCTGCCTCACCTGCTGAGGTACCCGTTCCTTCCCCCCGTTCTCCTCCTTCCCCTGGGCGTTTGTCTCCCGGTTCTCCCATCTCTGTCCCTGCCCCCGTTCCTGTAGCTCCTGCGGTTGAAGGGGAAGGCGGGTTGCGCACCCGCTCTGGGCGTTTGGTCAAGCCGCCTGTCCGGTACGGAGTGTGCGAGTAGTCTGCGTCATGATGTTTTCCAACTGTTTCTGGTTTTCCTCTAGCGTATGAGCCGTGGTCGCTTTGTTTCCAAGAGGAAGGATGTAGATCAGTGCATGCTCCTTTAACATAGTGACCTCACCACTACTAACCACTCCCCATTGTCTCCTGTATAATTGTAGCTTCCCCGCCTCTAGCTCGCTCTCTAGTCCCAGTGATGAACACGGACAGCTAGAGCACAATGTGTGTAGTGCCTTAATAAAGATACTTAGTAAGAGACTTTGTGTGTCGAACAAGTCCTTTTACATTATCTACCCCAGAAACAAGCATGACCATTAATGAAATGTAAACAGGGTTGGGGCGAAGGTATTTGTGGCAAATAGGGAAATCAACACTGTTGAGACCTGAGTGGAAATGAATATGGAATCAAAAACAGTTTGCAATTATGATATTGAATTGTCAAACAGACTTGATCTTGGTATTGTGCGTGTGACCGTGTGTACCTGTGTCTGCTGGGAGAAGAATGGTTGTTATCTCCAGACCACGGGACCTCAGAATGTGCTCCCCCTCTGTCACTGGTTCCATGGCTCCTATTCCCACGGACCTCAGTCAGTGAGGATAGGGGATGGCATCTCCTCCATAATCACTCTCGACATCGGTGGCCTGCAAGGATGCGTTCTTGGTCTCCAACTATACTCCCTGTACACTCTCGACTGTAGGGACACATTTGGCTTTAATTACATCTACAGGTTTGTTCACAACCCTATTGTGCTGGGTCACATGGAGAATAATGACAATATGGAGTACAGGAGGTAGATAGAGAACTAAGATACATGATCGTTCCCTCAATGTCAACAGGATGATGAAGTTAGTTATTGACTTCAGGAAGCATGGTGCAGGACATGCCCAATCTGCATCAATGGTGCAGAAGTGGAAATGGTTGACAGCTCCCGCTTTGTGTTAATACTATCAAAGGTCTGTCGTGGATCATAGATGCAATAACACAGAAGGCGCACTAACCCCTTTATACCCCGATGTGACAGATAAATCTCGGCATGTCTCCAGTGACTCTTCCAAACTTCGATAGATGCAGCACGGACAGCATAATGTACGGCATCATTGTTTTGAGAAAAGCTCAGCTTGAGAACGCAAGCAATTGCAGAGATTTATAGATGTAGCCAAGTCCACCACACAGACCAGACTTCACACCAGTGATTCCATCTACACTTTACGCTGCCTCGGATAATCAACCAATATCATCAAAGGCCTGCTTCACCTCGACCATTCCTTGTTCTCCCTGCTCCAGTCCGCAGGAACTGCACACACGTGAAAGCGCGCACCAACTAGTAGCTTCTTCCCGTCCGTTATCGGGATTATTAATGGTCCTTCCATAAACTATGGTGCTGTTGGATTCACATGTCCCCATTGAGGACATTGGACCTAGTCTCTGGAGCTGATACGCTACATTGCTGGAACTATATTCTGTACACTGTATCTTCTCCTTTGCTCTATCAGTTATACGTGAGTTTGAAATGATTGTACCTATGCATGGAATATCTGGTTGCCTGGATAACATGCAAAACACAGTTTATTTCCCACTCTATCTCGGTATATTTCACAATAATAATCCTAATCCTAAATCTGTTCCTGAAACCTAATGTGCCTCGCATGTTAATTGTTTACAACTCCGCCAAACCAGTGGGAGGTCTCAAAGGTGAGATAAGTATTGCATCATCTGTCGCTCTAGCTGTACACTTCAGAACAGGTAAATAATAAGTTCTGCATCAGCTTGAATGAATATTTTGTGTTTATACAAAAAGCTCGAATTCTACAAATGTGAATGTCCATTTCCTAGGACAAAGATAGACCGGAATTAAACAATGCTCTTTGTGCAGATGTTGTTCATTCTTACACATTTACGGAGAAATCAGGGTTTGATGAAAATCTAGACCGAAATTCAGCATGATATTCCGTATCTCTAATTACAGTCTACATTCAGTTTCTTCATATTTGCTCTATCTATTGTACAAGTTTGAGCTGTTTGCATCTACATATGACATATGTGAAACGTTTGGATAGCATGCAATACAAAGATTTACAATGTACCCACGTATCCATGACAGTCATAGACCTCACCAAAGCTGGAAAACATAATGATCTGAGGTGAGTAACAACCATGACCAGTTCGGACTATGACGGAGACTGGAGACGATGAAGATTGTGGACCATGTTGATAAACAAGAGAAGGTGATGATTGGTTTTAAACAACAGATGAACAGTTGGACAAGTGTAAATAGAAGCCGGCGAGAGGGGATAGGATGAACAACACAGTAAATTGCTGATAATGTTCAGGAGACTGAAGTAATTGCCGAGCTTCTGAGACAGAAGAAGAAGACATGATATACTCAGAAGAGTATATCCTTTAATAAGGGGGGGGGGAGAAAACGGGGAATTAAAGACCAGTTAGTCTAACATCGGTAGTGGGGAAACTGCTAGAGTCAGTTATTAAAGATGGGATAGCAGCACATTTGGAAAGTGGTGAAATCATTGGACAACGTCAGCATGGATTTATGAAAGGTAAATCATGTCTGACGAATCTTATAGAATTTTTCGAGGATGTAACTAGTAGAGTGGATAAGGGAGAACCAGTGGATGTGGTGTATCTGGACTTTCAGAAGGCTTTCGCCAAGGTCCCACATAAGAGATTAGTATGCAAACTTAAAGCACACATTATTGGGGGTTCAGTATTGATGTGGATAGAGAACTGGCTGACAAACAGGAAGCAAAGAGTAGGAGTAAACGGGTCTTTTTCACAATGGCAGGCAGTGACTAGTGGGGTTACCGCAAGGTTCAGTGCTGGGACCCCAGCTATTTACAAAATATGTAAATGATTTGGACGAGGGAATTGAATGCAACATCTCCAAGTTTTCGGATGACATGAAGCTGGGGGGCAGTGTTAGCTGTGAGGAGGATGCTAGGAGGCTGCAAGGTGACTTGGATAGGCTGGGTGAGTGGGCAAATGCATTGGCCGATGCAGTATAATGTGGATAAATGTGAGGTTATCCATTTTGGTGGCAAAACAGGAAAGTAGACTGTTATCTACTATTAATGGTGGCCGATTAGGAAAAGGGGAGATGCAGCGAGACCTGGGTGTCATGGTACACCAGTCATTAAAGTAGGCATGCAGGTGCAGCAGGCAGTGAAGAAAGCGAATGGTATGTTAGCATTCATTGCAAAATGATTTGAGTCTAGGAGCAGGGAGGTTCTACTGCAGTTGTACAGGGTCTTGGTGAGACCACACCTGGAGTATTGCGTACAGTTTTGGTCTCCTAATCCGAGGAAAGACATTCTTGCCATAGAGGGAGTACAGAGAAGGTTTACCAGACTGATTCCTGAGATGCCAGGACTTTCATATGAAGAAAGACTGGATAGACTCGGCTTGAACTCGCTAGAATTTAGAAGGTTGAGGGGGGATCTTAGAAACGTACAAAATTCTTAAGGGGTTGGACAGGCTAGATGCAGGAAGATTGTTCCCGATGCTGGGGAAGTCCAGAACAAGGGGTCACAGTTTAAGGATAAAGGGGAAATATTTTAGGTCCGAGATGAGGAAAAAAAATTCCACACAGCGAGTGGTGAATCTCTGGAATTCTCTGCCACAGAAGGTAGTTGAGGTCAGTTCATTGGCTATATTTAAGAGGGAGTTAGATGTGGCCCTTGTGGCTAAAGGGATCAGGGGGTATGGAGAGAAGGCAGGTACAGGGTACTGAGTTGGATGATCAGCCACGATCATATTGAATCATATTGGAGATGGTATCAAACAGGAAATTAGAAATGCGTGCGACAAAGGCAAAACCGTTATAATGGGTGACTTCAATCTACATATAGATTGGGTGAATCAAATTGGCAGGGGTGCTGAGGAAGAGGATTTCTTGGAATGTATGCGGGATAGTTATCTAAATCAACATGTAGAGGAACCAACGAGAGAGCAGGCTATTTTAGACTGGGTATTGATTAATGAGGAAGGGTTAGTTAGCAGTCTTGTTGTACGTGCCCCCTTGGGCAAGAGTGACCATAATATGGTTGAGTTCTTCATTAGGATGGAGAGTGACATTGTTAATTCAGAAACAATGGTTCTGAACTTAAAGAAAGGTAACTTTGAGGGTATGAGACGTGAATTGGCCAAGATTGACTGGCAATTAATTCTAAAAGGGTTGACGGTGGATATACAATGGAAGACATTTAAAGACTGCATGGATGAACTACAAAAATTGTTCATCCCAGTTTGGCAAAAGAATAAATCAGGGAAGGTAGTACGTCCGTGGATAACAAGGGAAATCAGGGATAGTATCAAAGCGAAGGATGATGCGTACAAATTAGCCAGAAAAAGCAGCATACCGGAGGACTGGGAGAAATTCAGAGACCAGCAGAGGAGGACAAAGGGCTTAATTAGGAAAGGAAAAATAGATTATGAAAGAAAACTGGCAGGGAACATAAAAACTGACCGCAAAAGTTTTTATAGATATGTGATAAGAAAGAGATTAGTTAAAACAAATGTAGGTCCCTTGCAGTCAGAAAGAGGTGAGTTGATCATGGGGAACAAGGATATGGCGGACTAATTGAATAACTACTTTGGTTCCGTCTTCACTAAGGAAGACATAAATAATCTGCCGGAAATAGCAGGGGACCGCGGGTCAAAGGAGTTGGAGGAATTGAGTGAAATCCAGGTTAGCCGGGAAGTGGTGTTGGGTAAATTTAATGGATTAAAGGCCGATAAATCCCCAGGGCCAGATAGGCTGCATCCCAGAGTACTTAAGGAAGTAGCTCCAGAAATAGTGGATGCATTAGTAATAATCTTTCAAAACTCTTTAGATTCTGGAGTAGTTCCTGAGGATTGGCGGGTAGCAAACGTAACCCCACTTTTTAAAAAGGGAGGGAGAGAGAAAACGGGGAATTACAGACCAGTTAGTCTAACATCGGTAGTGGGGAAACTGCTAGAGTCAGTTATTAAAGATGGGATAGCAGCACATGTGGAAAGTGGTGAAATCATTGGACAAAGTCAGCATGGATTTACAAAAGCTAAATCATGTCTGACGAATCTTATAGAATTTTTCGAGGATGTAACTAGTAGCGTGGATAGGGGAGAACCAGTGGATGTGGTGTATCTGGACTTCCAGAAGGCTTTCGACAAGGTCCCACATAAGAGATTAGTATACACACTTAAAGCACATGGCATTGGGGGTTCAGTATTGATGTGGATAGAGAACTGGCTGGCAAACAGGAAGCAAAGAGTAGGAGTAAACGGGTCCTTTTCACAATGGCAGGCAGTGACTAGTGGGGTACCGCAAGGCTCAGTGCTGGGACCCCAGCTATTTACAATATATATTAATGATCTGGATGAGGGAATTGAAGGCAATATCTCCAAGTTTGCAGATGACACTAAGCTGGGGGGCAGTGTTAGCTGTGAGGAGGATGCTAGGAGACTGCAAGGTGACTTGGATAGGCTGGGTGAGTGGGCAAATGTTTGGCAGATGCAGTATAATGTGGATAAATGTGAGGTTATCCATTTTGGTGGCAAAAACAGGAAAGCAGACTATTATCTAAATGGTGGCCGACTAGGAAAAGGGGAGATGCAGCGAGACCTGGGTGTCATGGTACACCAGTCATTGAAAGTAGGCATGCAGGTGCAGCAGGCAGTGAAGAAAGTGAATGGTATGTTAGCTTTCATAGCAAAAGGATTTGAGTATAGGAGCAGGGAGGTTCTACTGCAGTTGTACAGGGTCTTGGTGAGACCACACCTGGAGTATTGCGTACAGTTTTGGTCTCCAAATCTGAGGAAGGACATTATTGCCATAGAGGGAGTGCAGAGAAGGTTCACCAGACTGATTCCTGGGATGTCAGGACTGTCTTATGAAGAAAGACTGGATAGACTTGGTTTATACTCTCTAGAATTTAGGGGATTGAGAGGGGATCTTATAGAAACTTATAAAATTCTTAAGGGGTTGGACAGGCTAGATGCAGGAAGATTGCTCCCGATGTTGGGGAAGTCCAGGACAAGGGGTCACAGCTTAAGGATAAGGGGGAAATCCTTTAAAACTGAGGTGAGAAGAACTTTTTTCACACAGAGAGTGGTGAATCTCTGGAACTCTCTGCCACAGATGGTAGTCGAGGCCAGTTCATTGACTATATTTAAGAGGGAGTTAGATGTGGCCCTTGTGGCTAAGGGGATCAGAGGGTATGGAGAGAAGGCAGGTACGGGATACTGAGTTGGATGATCAGCCATGATCATATTGAATGGCGGTGCAGGCTCGAGGGGCCGAATGGCCTACTCCTGCACCTATTCTCTATGTTTCTATTGTTCTAAGAGACAGAGAGGCGTACAATGTGCAAAGAGGCCATTCCACCCAGATGCCCCTGCTGAGCAACAAGCATAATCGGCACTAGGCACACCTATCAGATTAAGGCAATGCCCCTCCAAACCCAACCTATCTATATACATCTCTAAATGTTTCTTAAACATTGTCATGGCGCCTGCCTCGTCTATCTCATCAGCAGCTCGATCTTCACACGTACCATGCTCTGTTAAAAAATTTGCCGCTCAGGTTCCTATTCAATCTCTCACCACCTCACCTTGAAACATGTCCTCTGGTTTAATCCTCGACTCTGTTTAAAAGTCTGTGCATATAACCTATTTATTCCTCTCATGATCTTGTACACCTCTATAATATCACCCCGCATCCTCCTGCGCTCCAATAAATAAAGGCCAAGCCTCCTCCACCTCTCCGCACAGCTCAGGCACTCGAGTTCTTGAACTCGCTAGAATTTAAAAGATTGAGGGGGGATCTTATAGAAACTTACAAAATTCTTAAGGGGTTGGACAGGCTAGATGCAGGAAGATTGTTCCCGATATTGGGGAAGTCCAGAACAAGGGGTCACAGTTTAAGGATAAAGGGGAAATATTTTAGGACCGAGATGAGGAAAAAATATTCCACACAGAGAGTGCTGAATTCCACACAGAGATTTCTTCCTACATCCAAGTCATCCTCTTCTCTACCATTCACAGCTTGACACCATCTTCCTCCAAGAGGATGACCAAAACGAAACAACATACTCTGTAAGGCCTCACCAATGTATTCTCGAACTGTAATATGACCTCCCAACATCTATATTCAATGTTCTGATTGGTGATGGCCAATATGCCAAAAGTCTTGACCACACTTTCTACATGTGACGCCACTTTCAATGAGCAATGTACCTGCTTTGCTGGACTCCCCTCCACTACAACACTCACCACAGGCCTGCAATTCACTCTACAAGTCATGCGTTGGTGTGACTTCCGAAAATGCAAAGCTTCACTATTCTCTACATTCACTGCCATCAACAATTGCTTAACGCACCTGTTCATCTGATCAAGGTCTGAACAACTATCATCGCCATCCACCATATCACCACCCTTAGTGACATCAGCAGACTTCCAAATTCTATTTTGTATGTTCTCATCAAAATCATTGATATAGATGACAAACAGCACCGAAACCTGAAGTGTGTAAGACTCACAGAATCATAGAAAATAGGTGCAGGAGTAGGACATTTGGCCATTCTAGCCAGCGCCGCCATTCAATATGATCATGTTTAATCATCCAAAAATCTGTACCCAGTTCTCCCCATATCCTTTGATTCCGTTAACCCTAAGATCTTCTAAATTGGAGACAAGCTGAATTTCCTCAGGATCCTGTGGGTATTCTTTATTGGCTGTCGCTTCAAGATGATCGGTCCATGACAAGTCATTGGTAATATTAATGCCAAGCAACTTCAAGTTGTCAACCATTTCCACTTTGGCCCATTGATGCAGATTAAAGGCAGGGTACTCTATCCAGATTCCTGAACACATTAACTAGATCCTTCGTGTTGCTGGCATTGAGTGAGAGAGTGATCTCCTGACACCCACCGTGTTGCTGGCATTGGGTGACAGAGTGATCTCCTGACACCCACTGTGTTGCTGGCATTGAGCGAGAGAGTGATCTCCTGACACCCACTGTGTTGCTGGCATTGGGTGAGAGAGTGATCTCCTGACACCCACCGTGTTGCTGGCATTGAGTGAGAGAGTGATCTCCTGACATCCACCGTGTTGCTGGCATTGGGTGAGAGAGTGATCTCCTGACACCCACCGTGTTGCTAAGCTCCCCGTCTTCCTCTTGTGTTCCGTCTCGTCCTTGTTCATGATCCTCCCACCACAGAGTTGTCACCTGCAGACTTGTAGATGTGGTTAAAGCCGCATTTGGGCGCACATTCCTGAGTGTATCGTGAGGAGTGTAGAGAACTGCATCCGAGCCAGTTGCTCTCCATAGATTCACTCTCAGGATGGCCGATCTCACGCCTGTCACAGTAACCGTTGGTACAGGTACACCCGAGACTGAAGGAGCGGGGACATTCCTTCAGACATTCTGTTCAAAGCGGGCGGAGAACGCAGGAATCCGTCTCATTACCTCGTGTCACCAGCTTGGTCCGGAATTCCCACTTGATATCCTTAATGGCCCTGCGCCGGCCATTGATAGATTTCCTGTGCTGCACGGCATAGTTTGACTTTAACGCTGTAGAATTGGTTCAGCACGTTGGCGCAGCGGTAGAGTTGATGCCTTACAGCGCCAGGGACCCGGGTTCGATCCTGACTACGGATGCTGTCCGTACGGAGAATGTACAATCCCCGTGACCTGCGTGAGGCTTATCCGTGCGCCACGGTTTCCTCCCACACTCCAAATGCGTACACGTGTGTAAGTTAATTGGTTTCATATCATTGTAAATTGTCCCTAGTGTACATCGGATAATGTTCATGTACGGGGATCGCAGGTCAGCGCTGACTCTGTGGGCCGAAGGGCCTGTTTCCGGGCTGTATGTCTAATCTAAACGATAGTAAACTTGGGCTTCACCTGGGAGTGGAGCTCGCGGTTCAGCCATGGTTTCCGTTTGGTGAATAAACGTATCGCATTATGTGGTCCACAGTCCTCTCCATCCTTGCTGATGGAGTCTGTGATAACGATGGCATATTATTAACCATATCACCATATAGCAATTACAGCATGGAAACAGGCCATCTTCATCCAGCTGAGTTGCAGCGTCAATTACTGTAGATGTGATGTGGTAAGAAAACTGGAAGGCAGATTACTATCTATATGGCGTCAAGTTGGGAAAAGGGGAAGTACAACGGGATCTGGGGGTCCTTGTACATCATTCAATGAAAGTAAGCATGCAGGTACAGCAGGCAGAGAAGAAAGCGAATGACATGTTGGCATTTATAACAAGAGGAATCGAATAAAGGAGCATAGAGGTCCATCTACAATTGTACAGGGCCCTAGTGAGACCACACCTGGAGTATTGTGTGCAGTTTTGGTCCCTTAATTTGTGGAAGGACATTCTTGCTATCGAGGGAGCCCAGCTTAGGTTCACCAGGTTAATTCCCGTGATGGCAGGACTGTCATATGCTGAGAGAATGGAGCGGCTGAGCTTGTACATTCTGGAGTTTAGAAGGACGAAAGGTGATCTCATTGAAACATGTAAGATTGTTAAGGGTTTGGTCACACTAGAGGCAGGAAACTTGTTCCCGATGTTGGGGATTCCAGAACCAGGGGCCACAGTTTAATAATAAGGTGTGAGCCCTTTTAAACGGAGAGGTGGAAACATTTTTTTCTCACAGAGAGTGGTGAGTCTGTGGAATTTTCTGCCTCAGTGGGCGGTGGAGGCGGATTCTCTGGATACTTCCAAGAGAGAGCTAGATAGGGCTCTTAAAAATAGCGGAGTCAGGGGATATGGGGAAAAGGCAGGAACGGGGCATTGATTGTGGATGTTCAGCCATGATCACGTTCTTGGTTACTTGGTCCTCCAAAATATTCCAACTGGAATTTAAACTGGAGATGGTGAATGGCGGTGCTGGCTCGAAGGACCGAATGGCCCAATCCTGCACCTATTTTCTACGATTGTAGTGTAATAGTCGCCACGCTTCTGCCGCCAACGTGTATTTAAATTGTCAACGTTATTTTTGGTGCAGTGTTTTATCTTGGCCTTGTCCTGGCAGCGGCACTCGGACTGTGTTGTAGGTGTTGAACTGGCCTGTGTCCTTGTGTGTATTAACCAGCGTCTGCAGTTCTTTGTTCCCAGCATCTGGTAATGTGCTGTGCTGTTCCCTGCTCTCTTTCTTCTGCAGCTCGCTGTATAACTCGCTCTGGTACACAACAAGAGCTGTATAACTCGCTCTGTTGTGATCCCAGGTGTATTCCGCTCCCGCCCACAACGCTCTAGCTGAGGCGGCCGTTGCCAATAGAGACGGGGAGATGCTGGAAGATATGCTGTAGGTTTCCTTTGTGTGGAAATCAGGCTGCGGTGTTGTTTACCTGCTGCTGCAAGTCCAGCCCAAAGCATCGATTTCCATTGAAACTGCGGCACACTGATTCACAGTCCGGAGCGGTGACAATGTGTCCGCGACTTATTGCCCAGTGTGTGGGCAGTGATGGTTTGTGGAGATGCCCCACTAGATAAACTTGTGTCCGTTGTATCGCTCTTCCTCCGGAACTCACAGAGGACTGAGTCCCTTTGTTCTCCCCTCTGTGGCCGACGTCTGGGCGCCGGGGACTCGGGCTAGAATGCGACAATATTGATCTGCTATCGCTCGTTTTATCTTGGACGAAGCTCACTGCGAATTTCCTGAAGTTTTTAATTTCAAATTCATCATTTTTACTGGCGATTGGACGATGGTTCCGTTGCCTCGGCTGATGGATCCTTGTTGTGTTGAGGGTCTGAGTCTCGGGCTACAGGAGAAACCGAGAATCCCCCGTCATTCTCCCTGGAACACTGGTCGGAATCGCCACAGTTGGTCGGACAACTGAAGCAGAAATGCATTTGTTGAGGTAAGGGTTTGAACGGGAACAACGGCGGGTAATTGGTGGTTGGTTGCTGAGACAGCAGATGAGCAAATGTTGCTTTTATTTGTGTCTGGAGAACCCGCAGATGCTGGTTTAAACCGAAGGGAAGCACTAAAATGTGGAATAACTCGGCGGGTTAGGCATCATCTCTGGGGAAATATCTGGTGATATTTAGCGTCGGACCTTCTTCAGACTGAGCGTCCGGGGTGTGGCGAACAAGACATCAAGGCGGCACGAGGAAAAATGATAAACTCGCAAAAAATGCGAAAACAAGGAAATAACATTATCTCCCTCTGACCTACCCTCTCCCGCTTGCTCCTCCCATCCCTCTGCCACCTTCTCCCTCCATCTCTGCCCCTTCCTCAATCTGCCCTTCCCTCAACCCCCTCTCCCTCTCACTCTGCCCCTTCCCTCTACCCCTCCATCGCCCGCTTCCACAATCCTTCTCTCTACTCCACCCTCCCGCTCCCTGCTCCCGTTCGACTCCCCCTCTCCGTTCTGCCCTCACCCACCTCCTCCGCCCCACCCCCTCCCTATCTACCTACCACACCCACTCACCCTCTCATTCCCTCCCAGACTCCTTCTCCCCCTCCCCTGCACATCTTCCACTCCTCCCCTTTTCCTTTCTTTTTCTCCCTCTAAACCCTCCCACGTCCCATCTGTCTCTCCCATCGACTATTCCCCTCCCCTTTCTCTACCCCTCCATCACCCATCCCATTTCTCTCCCCTCCTCCTTATCCCCATTCTCCTTCCGCTGTCTCCTTGTCCTTCATCGCCTTCCTACACACCCCTCCACTTCCTCCCCCCTCTCGTTCATCCCCACCCCCCACCCCCTTCCTCAACCCCTTCCGCCCTTATACGCCCCCTCCCCTTCTTCACCTTCCCCATCCCCCTCCGCACTCTAATCCCCTTCCCCACACCCACCCGATTCTCCACTCACCCCCTTCCCCTTCTTCCCCTTCCCCATCCCCCTCCGCACTCTAATCCCCTTCCCCACACCCACCCGATTCTCCACTCACCCCCTTCCCCTTCTTCCCCTTCCCCATCCCCCTCCGCACTCTAATCCCCTTCCCCACACCCACCCGATTCTCCACTCTCCCCCTTCCCCTTCTTCACCTTCCCCATCCCCCTCCGCACTCTAATCCCCTTCCCCACACCCACCCGATTCTCCACTCTCCCCCTTCCCCTTGATTGATTGATTGATTATTCCTTTAATAATCCTTTTCAGGAAATTACAGTGCCACGACAGCTTCAAGACAAACACAACACCACGCTTTCATACATAACAAGTTAAAATACGTTAAAATACAAGTTAAAATACAATTAATTTAAAAAAAGTGCAGTTATTTATGCTCATTATAAAGTCTTATAGCAGCTGGTAAACAGGACTTCCTGTATCTCTCCGTTTTGCACATTGGTGCAATCAGCCTCTGGCTGAAGATGCTGCTCTTGATCACCTTCAGGGCATGGAGTGGGTGAGTGGGGTTTGTCATTATGGAACCTAGTTTCTTTAGAGTTCTGGCCTCTGCCACCTGCTGGACCGTTCGTTGCTCAGCCCCGACCACTGAGCCGGCCTTCCTGATTAGTTTGTCCAATCTGTTTTTATCCGCTATACGGGCGCCATCTCCCCAACAGGCCACAGCAAAGAACAGAGCACTGGCCACCACTGAATGGTAGACACTGCACAGTAGGGGTTGGCAGATATTAAAAGACCTCAGCCTCCTTAAAAAATACAGTCGGCTTTGTCCCCTCCTGTACACCGCCTCCATATGACACTTCCAGTTCAGCTCACTGTCAAGCTGCACCCCTAGGTACCTGTGATTAGCAACCACCTCCACCTCAGTGCCCTTAATGGTGATCGGCGTTGCTTGAGTCCTCCTCCTCCCCCTCCTAAAGTCCACCACTATCTCCTTTGTTTTTTTGGTGTTGAGATGGAGATTATTGTGTGCGCTCCACTCCACAAAGTTACTTATAATGTCTCTGTATTCCTCCTCATTGCCCCCTTTAATGAGGCCGACAACAGCTGTATCATCCGAAAACTTCTGCAAAAAGCAGCTGTTGGTGTTCCATTGGAGATCCGCTGTGTAGATGGTAAACAGGAACGGAGCCAGCACAGTTCCTTGTGGAGCCCCTGTGCTGCTCAAGATGGTGCCCGAGACACTGTTCTGTAGGCGCACGTACTGTGGTCTGAGGGAAAGGTAATCCAAACACCACAGTACCAGTGATGGATCCACTTTCATCTTCTCCATCTTCTCCCCTAGCAGTCGGGGCTGAATAGTGTTGAAGGCGCTTGAAAAGTCAAAAAAAGTAATCCTTACAGATGCATCAGTAGTGTCCAAATGTGTGTACACCCTCTGCAGCATGTAAATGAGGGCATCATCGACACTGATGTTAGGCTGATATGCAAACTGTAGAGGATCCATGTGATTTGACACACTAGTCCTGATG
Source organism: Amblyraja radiata (assembly GCF_010909765.2). NCBI lineage: Eukaryota > Metazoa > Chordata > Chondrichthyes > Rajiformes > Rajidae > Amblyraja > Amblyraja radiata. The sequence continues at coordinate 30,641 of NW_022630840.1, read as the reverse complement.
TAGGAAAGGACAAGTCTCTCAAATGTCTTCATTATGTGAGAAGTGAGCGCTACTGGTCTGTAGTCATTGTAGAGAGTGGGATGGGTCTTCTTTGGAACAGGTACCAGGCAAGATGTTTTCCACAGCCTTGGAACCCTCTGTAGACGTAAGCTCAGGTTGAACAGGTGTGTTAGAATACCACACAGCTCTGAAGAGCAAGTCTTCAGTAGCCTTGGGCTGGTGTCATCAGGCCCCACTGCCTTCCCTGGCTTCAGTCTGTCCAGCATCACCTTGACCTGAGCAGTATAAAGAGTCATGGGTGGGGCTGCCGGTGGAGTGGGAGGTGGAAAGAGGGGACTCCGTACAGGTGACATCTCAGGAGTGATGGAGAGAGGGATGGGAGGTGGAGAGGAAGCAGCAATGGTCAGCAGACCAGGTGGGGGAGGCTGGGGTGGTGTGGATCCGTCGAATCTGTTGAAGAATCTATTCAGATCATCAGCCAGACCCTGTTCACCATCAGGCAGTGTACCACCGTTCTGTTTCATGCCCGTGATCTTTCGCATTCCAGCCCATACCTGCTTCACACCATCTTGCTGCAGCTGTCGTTCCAATTTGAACCTATAGGCTTCTTTCCCCTCCTTAATCCTCACCTTCAGTTCCTTTTGAAGTTCTTTGATTTTATTCCTGTCGCCCTCCCTGAAAGCCTTTTTCTTCTCATTTAGTAAGGCCTTCAGGCTGCTGGTAATCCAGGGTTTGTTATTGGGGTAGCAACGAATTACCCTGGGTGGCATGATGTCATCATAACAGAAATTGATGTAATGGGTAATGCATTCTGTTAGGCCGTCAATGTCTTCCCCATACTCCTCACAGAACGCATCCCAATCTGTTGTCTCGAAACAATACCTCAGGGCTTCATCTGCCTCAGGATACCAGTCTCTTGATGTTCTGATGGTGACAGGCAACCTCTTGGCAGCTGGTGTGTAGGAGGGAGAGAGATGTAGCATGTCGTGGTCTGATCGACCAAGAGGGGGCAGTGCAGTACATTTGTATGCATTTTTGACATTTGCATACAGGAGATCCAGCGTTTTATCACCTCTGGTTGTACAGTCAATATACTGTTTAAAGGTGGGCAAAGTCTTAGAGAGACAGACATGGTTATAATCTCCAGACACAACAATGAACGCCTCTGGGTACTTGGACTGGAGTCCCGCTATAGTGGTGTGCAGCACGTCACACGCGACTTCCGCCTTGGCAGATGGAGGAATATAAACAACAATGGCTACCACCACAGTGAACTCCCTGGGTAGGTAATAAGGTCTTAAACTAACCGCTAAGAGTTCAATGTCCTTGTTGCATATCCGTTCTTTGATAGTAGCGTGATTAGGGTTACACCACTTGTTATTGACGAGCAGTAAAAGCCCCCCACCTTTCTGCTTACCGCTCGCTCCGGTGTCCCTGTCCGCACGTATCGACCTGAAGCCGGTGAAACTGATCAAAGAATCGGGCGTGTGTTCCGTCAGCCACGTCTCTGTCAGGCTAACAATGCTGCTCTCCCGGTACACTTTCTGGTACCTGACCAGGGTTTCTTGGCATTCATGGCAAAATCCTGGCTCTAATCATATGCATTAAGGTGCAATGAAATTCCTTGTTCACGCGCAGCTCACACAGTAAACTGTGTGCACGCAGTGATCGTAAATACAATGGAAAAAAATATGTGTAAAAAAGTAGAATGATGCATGATTGTAATGCAGAAACTGACATATGCACAAAAGAATATTAAAGTACAATAACGGGCTATCCAATGAAAGAATTAAGAGAATGTTACAATATCTCCGGAAATGGGCTATGAAAGGGTTGATTGATTCATGAGTCAGATACAGCGGGAAAGAACCTGTTCTCAAGTCTCAACATCTAAGTTTTTAAGTCCTGTTTCGTCTCCCAGTAAGTATAAGAGAAAAAAGGGAAATAGCCAGGATAGTAGACATCCATGACAATACTTCCAGCATTCCCGATGGCATGCTCCGTGAAGTTGGATTGAATGGAAAGAAGTGACGAGCCTGTGATAGACTGGATTTCCACTGTGGGGAAAAGTCAAGAACCTTCAGGGATAGGTTAATGTCTTAACCTTATTCCCTTTGTTAAGACATTAACCTATCCCTGATTTTCTTCCTCCTGCTCTTTGTCTAATTAGCCAAATTGAGGTCAATGTTAAACACTCTTCCTCGCAGCAAATCAAAAAACACAGATCATTTGATTATTTTTTATTAATATTCTTGGATCAGACATTTGCAAATCAAATAAAGCAAAACATTTGGTTGGTATTTGAAAAATGGTGCTGTACTTAACAATTATTTTGCAATAGAAATGAACAATTTGTAATATAGTAAATGATAGAACAAAATCGTGCTGACATAAATATTCAATCTGTCAGAAATAGTCTACAATAAAAATCAGTGAAAGTTTAGTTGATATTTGAAATTCACAGATAATCATTCAGTTAACAAAGAGGAATGCTTACACAGTATCGTATGTGAAGCTTCGAGTATTTATATTTTAATACCGATATTCAGCGATGCCATTTTTGATCCTATTTATATTTCTTCACTCTGTGATGAGCGATGGATGCAAGATCTGCAACTTTAGAATGAAATGACTAACAAACTTCTTTGTGGGCTTTGTTTCATCACATCACAGTGCCACAGGACGCACAGTCGCATAGCCGGTAGAGGTGTTGCCTCCCAGGGTCAGAGACCCAGGTTCGATCCTGACCTCGAGTGCCGTCTGTGTGGAGTTTGTACGTTCTGCTTGTGACCGTGTAGGTTTCCTCCGGGTGCTCCGGTTTTCTACCACATCCCAAAGACGTGTGGGTTTGTAGGTTAATTGGCCTCTGCAAATTGTCCCTAGTGTGCAGGGAGTGGATGTCAAAGAGGGATAATGTAGAACTAGTGTGAACAGGTCAATCTGGACTCGATGGTCAATGAGCACTCAGTAGGCCAAAGAGCCTGTTTGCATGCTGTATCTTTCAGTCAATCTAGACAATTCAATCAATCTCTTCTACACTGTCCCAGTCAAAGGCACAGAGAGAAAGTAAGAAAAATACACTCAGAATATTTTAATTTTGTCGGTATCAAATTTTATTAACTCTTAAATATAAAAACTGAAACCAAGCATAGTCCTGTGAGACCGACATTGGTTATAAATTGATTCTCTAGCTTATGATTTCCTTTCTCCACTATAACAAGTTTTGTAATGATACAAATAAAGCCAATGGATTATTTTTGATGCCACTTTGTGGCTTGGGGTTTATTTCACAGTTGTAGCAAAGTGTATTTGCAAACCAATGCAGTAGGACATAAGTAGAACAGACTCTTGTAGAGCAATTTGTAAATATTTCTTCCATCATATTATGTTATTACTCTCCTTATGCTAATCCCAAAATCTACACCACCATCACTATTCTCCGCTCTCATCTGCCACTTTATAATCCATATTGTTTATCTTCCTCTGCTTGAGATATTTATTCAGTTTTCCCTTAACTCTTGCTTGAGCTATTTCCTATGGAAAAGTACATGTGCTAATAATGGACAGCGGTAGAGTTGCTGCCTTACAACGCCAGAGGCCTGAATTCAATCCTGCCTACGGGTGCTGTCTGTACGGAGTTTGTACGTTTTCCCTGTGACCTTCATTGGTTTTCTCCAGGAGCTCCGTTTCCCTCCCACATTCCAAAGACATACAGGTTTGTAGATTAATTGGCTTTGGTATGAATTGTAAATTGTCCCTAAGTGTGTGGGATAGTGCTAGTGTACGGGGATCGCTGGTCTGCTGGTCTCGGTGGGTGAAGGGCCTGTATTTCTAAAACCAAAAAGGAAAACTAATGGGCCTTTCCCACTAAGGCGACTGTTTAGGTGACTGCAGAGGAGACTTTGCAATGGCCATATGGTCGCCACATGTTCACGGGTGGTTGCCGGAGAGTCACCTTCATGGTCATGAGGAGTTCCCACAATTTGGGAACTAGTTGCGGCCTCATTATGTTGAAAATTAGCGTCGACTATAATGAAGACGCCATGGAGATTAGCGAGAATTCTCGAGCCGTAGGTGGGTCACCAGAAGGTCGAAGGTTCTTGTAGGTTCTCATAGGTTGGAGCCGGTGCTGACCAGTGAATTTCATTGGCTCATTGAGGGGAAAAAGGTGAGCAGTAGTTTTCAGAACCAAGGAACCGATGGGTAATGTGAAATGTCCACTGAACTTCACAGCTGTGCATCTCTGGCTACTTAAAAGTTGTTTCAACTCCTTCTCCCTCCTCTCCCCCCCCTTTTTTAAAGGACTTACCATACACTGTGCTTTAGTTGTCTTAATTACAGCACCAACTTTCCTGTTCATCGCGGTGTGTGTCTGTATCTCCTTGGCTTTGCACCGTGGGAAATGTTTAGACAGCGCTCCCCCGCTTGCCTTGTCCCCCACCTTTGCGATGTGTTTATGTGTGTGTGTTCCACTCTGACAGTCGCCGTTCCAGTTCCCGGTTTTTCAGGCGACTGCCGGCAACTCGACAGTCGCCAGCAATCCGTTGAAAAATCACCCGAGTGGGACAGGCCCATTAGCCTTCCGTAAACAGTGGAAGGAAAATGATCTTCATTTTCTCCCCACTTTCAAAGGGAAAATTCCAAATGAATAATATTTCATCTTTAAAGCTGGAATATGGAGAAATTTCATAGAAGTTAATATAATCAATTTCTAAAATAGTTATCCAAGAAATTTATATTTTATGTTTTGCATATGGGAACCAAATTACATTTGAGAAAGATTTTAGCAGTAATTTGCTATAAAGAGATATATTTATTCCCTAAATTGTTTTGAAACATAGAGTTGGTGACCACTGAACCCTCATGGGAATAGAATAATGGTGTTTGAACCAACTATAGTCGGTGATATATAAAGAAAGCACAGAATACTATAGAAAACTATGACAGTGAAAAAGGCTTCAGTGCAATTGTTTGACTACTCAGAGGCTCTATAAGGCATCAGACTGCATTTGGTGTATTGTGAGCTGTTTTGGGCCCCATATCTAAGGAAGGATGTGTTGGTGTTGGATAGGGGCCAGAGGAGGTTTAGGAGAAAGATCCCAGGAATCATTGGGTTAACATATGATGAGCGTTTAACAACACTGGACCTGCACCTACTGGAGTTTAGAAGGATAAGGGGAGACCTCATTGAAACTTACAAAATAGTGAAAGGCCTGGATAGAGTGAATGTGGAGAGGATGTTTCCACTAGTAGGAAAGTCTAGGCCATAGCCTCAGAATAAAAGGTACATTTAGAAAGGAGATGAGGAGGAATTTATTTAGTCAGAGGGTGGTGAATCTGTGGAATTATTGCCACGGATGGCTGTGGAGGCCAAGCTAATGGATATTTTTAAGGCGGAGATTGACAGATTCTTGACTAGTAAGGTGTCAGGGGTTATGGAGAGAAGGCAGGAGAATGGGGTTGAGTGGGAAAGATAGATCAGCCATGAGTAGACATGGGCTATATGAGCTCATTCTGCTCCAAGAACTTATAAACTCATTAACATTGGGTGCAAGACCATAGCTTCCTGACAGTGGAATCACAGGTGGGTAGGGTATTGAAAAAGTAATTTAGCAAGCTTGTCTTCATAGACTGAAGCATTATTGGAGTTGGGATGTTGTGTTGCAGCTGAACAAACCATTGTTTTGGTCATACTTAGGGGCGTTGAATGTAATCAGTGCAATTGGACTGACAATTATGTGCATTGCCTCTGTATCACAGACCAGCAGTGATGGATTTAACTCTGCCATCCAGCTATTTAGCTCTGTCCACTCACATATTAAAGTCTTAGATGGTTGCCATGGTAGGAGAGGACCAACATTGAGCCATGTCACTGGTGTTGAAATCACAACCTCTTAGGTTTAAGGTGAAGGGGAAAATATTTAATAAGAATCTGAGGGGTAACATTTTCACACAAAGGGTGGTGGGGTGTATGGAACAAGCTGCCATAGGAGGTAGTTGAGGCTGGGACTATCCCAACGTTTAAGAAACAGTTAGACAGGTACATGGATAGGACAAGTTTGGAGGAATATGGACCAAACGCACACAGGCAGGACTAGCGTAGCTGGGATATGTTGGCCGGTGTTGGGCATGTTGGGCAAGTTGGGCCCTGCTTCCACACTGTATCACTCTATGACTCTATAACTGAACTTTTAATAATTTATGTTGGATTTTTCAGGTTTTGAATGCATCAAGAAAGTTTGATATATTAATCACATTGTCTTTCTCTATGAAAATGGCATGGGTTACAAATTAAATTTGGATTATTACTAAGCAGCTGCTAACAATGCAATAAAGTAACAATCATCAGAACATTGCAAGGGATTTTTTTGTTTGTAGTGGGCTATTTGAATGGAAAATGTAGGAGATATAAATGGTACAATGGTTACATTATGCAGGATAATTTGACATATTTCCTATGCCATTCGTGAGCAGGGTATGCATGATTCCAATTTCAACTCAAAGTCTTCACATTTCATATTCCTGTGAACATTTCATATTCCTGATATTAGCCAGCACTAAAACTCTCACACATACAGTCATCAATTCATAAAGCATGGAAACAGGCCCATTGTTTGGCCCAGCTTGACCACGCCGACCAACGTATCCCACCTACCTACGTTTGGTCCATATCCCTCTAAATCTATCCTATCCATGTACCTACACAAATGTTTTTTTAAACAATGTGATTGCATTTGCAAATCTACTTGGTGCAAACATTTGTGTAAGCTGGTTTACACCGAAGATAGACAAAACAAAGCTGGAGTAACTCAGCAGGACAGGCAGCATCTCTTGGAGAGAAGGAATGGGTGATGTTTTGGGTCGAGACTGAAGAAGGGTCATGATCCGAAACATCACCCATTCCTTCTCTCCAGTGATGCTGCATGTCCCGCTGAGTTACTCCAGCTTTTTGTGCCTATCTACTACATTACGGAGTTGGCCCGTGTAGGGATCCGCCTTGTACCTCATTTGGCATTAATTCAGTTTCAATTGAGATTTGTTGATTCTCACTGTTCAAGGTCATGAACACTTGAGAGCTCATAACTGCTTCTATCTACAACACCTTTTATTAGTACTCAGCCCATTTGTTGCCTATGGTATCCCATAGACTGCAGCTGAAAACAAATCTTCCCGATGGGCAAGGTATTCAGCAGGGAACAGAGGGAGTAGGAATCGCTGAGGGATCTGTGAAATATTCTTCTACTAAGGGCTGGAGGCTCTGAAAATGCAGTAACTTTAAAAAAAACAAAAGAAAAATAATTGACATTTGCGCCCTACACATACATCATGGTTCCAGACATTACGGTGAGGTGATTTGAAAGCCTGACACTGGCAAGATTATAGCAAAATTTAAAAGCAAAGTTCATATGGGTCATGAAGCGCCAGGTGCGTCGAGATGGGGCTCCTAAGGGACCGCGTTAGGAACCTGGAGCAGCAACTCGATGACCTCTGTCTGCTCAGGGAGAGCGAGGAGGTCATAGAAAGGAGTTACAGGGAGGTGGTCACTCCAAGACCACGGGAGACAGAAAACTGGGTCACAGTTAGGATGGGCAATGGGCAGAGGCAGGGACTGGTGAGTACCCCGGTGGCTGTACACCTTGAAAATAAGTACTCATGCTTGAGTAAGGGTGGGGGAGACAGCCTACCTGGGGGCAGCGACAGCGGCCGGGCCTCTGGCATAAAGACCGGTCCGGTTGCTCAGAAGGGTAGGAAAAAGAAGGGGAGGGCAATTGTAATAGGGGACTCTATAGTCAGGGGGTCGGATAGGCGATTCTGTGGACGCAGACAGGAGTCCCGGATGGTAGTTTGCCTCCCTGGTGCCAGGGTCAGGGATGTGTCTGAACGTATCCAAGAAATCCTGAAATGGGAGGGAGAGGAGCCTGAGGTTGTGGTGCATATAGGTACCAACGACATAAGTAAAAAAAGAGAAGAGGTCCTGAAAGAAGAATTTAGGGAGTTAGGTAGAGAGTTAAGGAGAAGGACTGGAAAGGTAACAATCTCAGGATTACTGCCTGTGCCACGCGACAGTGAGAGTAGGAATGGAGCGAGGTGGAGGATAAATGAGTGGATGAGGGACTGGTGCAGTGGGTATGGATTCAAGTTTCTGGATCATTGGGATCTCTTTTGGGGAAGGTGCGACCTGTACAGAAAGGACGGGTTGCACTTGAACTCAAGGGGGACCAATATCCTGGCGGGGAGATTTGCAAAGGCTACTGGGGAGACTTTAAACTAGTATGGTTGGGGGGAGGGACTCAAATTGGGAAAGCTAGCAGTCAGTGTGGGAAGCAGGGGGCAGAGAATGATAGCACTCTGACCCAAAATGTAGGGGAGAGAGAAAAAAAAAAGAAAATAATCAGAGAATAAGAGAGGGTGGGTTTCTTAAATGTGTATATTTTAATGCTAGGAGCATTGTAAGAAAGGTGGATGAACTTAGAGCCTGGATTGACACCTGGAAGTATGATGTTGTGGCGATCAGTGAAACATGGTTGCAGGAGGGCTGTGATTGGAAACTAAATATTCCAGGATTTCATTGCTTCAGGTGTGATAGAATTGGAGGGGCAAGAGGTGGAGGTGTTGCATTGCTTATCAGGGAAGATATTACAGCAGTGCTTTGGCAGGATAGATTAGAGGGCTCGTCTAGGGAGGCTATTTGGGTGGAACTGAGAAATGGGAAAGGGGTAGCAACACTTATAGGGGTGTATTATAGACCGCCAAATGGGGAGCGGGAATTGGAAGAGCAAATATGTAAGGAGATAGCAGATATTAGTAGTAAGCACAAGGTAGTGATTGTGGGAGATTTCAATTTTCCACACATAGACTGGGAAACACATTCTGTAAATGGGCTGGATGGGTTGGAGTTTGTAAAATGTGTGCAGGATAGTTTTTTGCAACAATACATAGAAGTACCTACTAGAGAAGGGGCGGTACTGGACCTCCTGTTAGGAAATGAGATGGGTCAGGTGGCAGAGGTATGCGTTGGGGAACAATTCGGGACCAGTGATCACAATACCATTAGTTTCAATATAATTATGGAGAGGGACAAAACTGGACCTAGGGTTGAGATTTTTGATTGGAGAAAGGCTAACTTTGAGGAGATGCGAAAGGATTTAAAAGGAGTAAATTGGGACAATTTGTTTTATATAAGATGTGGAAGAGAAATGGAGTACATTTAAAGGTGACATTTTAAGAGTACAGAATCTTTATGTCCCTGTTCGGTTGAAAGGAAATCGTAAAAATTGTAAAGAGCCATGGATTTCAAGGGAAATTGGACACTTGGTTCGGAAAAAGAGGGAGATCTACAATAGTTATAGGCAGCATGGAGTAAATGAGGTGCTTGAGGAGTATAAAGAATGTAAAAAGAATCTTAAGAAAGAAATTAGAAAAGCTAAAAGAAGGTATGAGGTTGCTTTGGCAAGTAAAGTGAAAGTAAATCCAAAGGGTTTCTACAGCTATATTAATAGCAAAAGGATAACGAGGGATAAAATTGGTCCATTAGAGAGTCAGAGTGGCCAACTATCTGCAGAGCCAAAAGAGATGGGGGAGATATTGAACAGTTTCTTTTCTTCGGTATTCACCAAGGAGAAGGATATTGAATTATGTGAGGTAAGGGAAACAAGTAGAGTAGCTATGGAAACTATGAGGATCAAAGAAGAGGAAGTACTGACACTTTTGAGAAATATAAAAGTGGATAAGTCTCCAGGTCCGGACAGGATATTCCCTAGGACATTGAGGGAAGTTAGTGTAGAAATAGCAGGGGCTATGGCAGAAATATTTCAAATGTCATTAGAAACGGGAATAGTGCCGGAGGATTGGCGTACTGCGCATGTTGTTCCATTGTTTAAAAATGGGTCTAAGAGTAAACCTAGCAATTATAGACCTGTTAGTTTGACGTCAGTGGTGGGCAAATTAATGGAAAGAATACTTAGAGATAATATATATAAGCATCTGGATAAACAGGGTCTGATTAGGAACAGTCAACATGGATTTGTGCCTGGAAGGTCATGTTTAACTAATCTTCTTGAATTTTTTGAAGATGTTACTCGGGAAATTGATGAGGGTAAAGCAGTGGATGTTGTGTATATGGACTTCAGTAAGGCCTTTGACAAGGTTCCTCATGGAAGGTTGGTTAAGAAGGTTCAATGGTTGGGTATTAATGGTGGAGTAGCACGATGGATTCAACAGTGGCTGAATGGGAGATGCCAGAGAGTAATGGTGGATGGTTGTTTGTCAGGTTGGAGGCCAGTGACGAGTGGGATGCCTCAGGGATCTGTGTTGGGTCCACTGTTGTTTCTCATGTACATCAATGATCTGGACGATGGTGTGGTAAATTGGATTAGTAAGTATGCAGATGATACTAAGATAGGTGGGGTTGCGGGTAATGAAGTAGAGTTTCAAAGTCTACAGAGAGATTTATGCCAGTTGGAAGAGTGGGCTGAAAGATGGCAGATGGAGTTTAATGCTGGTAAGTGTGAGGTGCTACATCTTGGCAGGACAAATCAAAATAGGACGTACATGGTAAATGGTAGGGAATTGAAGAATGTAGGTGAACAGAGGGATCTGGGAATAACTGTGCACAGTTCCCTGAAAGTGGAATCTCATGTAGATAGGGTGGTAAAGAAAGCTTTTGGTGTGCTGGCCTTTATAAATCAGAGCATTGAGTATAGAAGTTGGGATGTAATGTTAAAATTGTACAAGGCATTGGTGAGGCCAATTCTGGAGTATGGTGTACAATTTTGGTCGCCTAATTATAGGAAGGATGTCAACAAAATAGAGAGAGTACAGAGGAGATTCACTAGAATGTTGCCTGGGTTTCAGCAACTAAGTTACAGAGAAAGGTTGAACAAGTTAGGGCTTTATTCTTTGGAGCGCAGAAGGTTAAGGGGGGACTTGATAGAGGTTTTTAAAATGATGAGAGGGATAGACAGAGTTGACGTGGAAAAGCTTTTCCCACTGAGAGTAGGGAAGATTCAAACAAGGGGACATGACTTGAGAATTAAGGGACTGAAGTTTAGGGGTAACATGAGGGGGAACTTCTTTACTCAGAGAGTGGTAGCTGTGTGGAATGAGCTTCCAGTGAAGGTGGTGGAGGCAGGTTCGTTTTTATCATTTAAAAATAAATTGGATAGTTATATGGATGGGAAAGGAATGGAGGGTTATGGTCTGAGCGCAGGTATATGGGACTAGGGGAGATTATGTGTTCGGCACGGACTAGAAGGGTCGAGATGGCCTGTTTCCGTGCTGTAATTGTTATATGGTTATATGGTTATATGGTTATGATTTTCAATACCATGTACATATAGAATAATTAGATTAAAGAATAAAATAATAGGTAATCAATTTCGTGGGGTTTCAATTTTAATTAAAAATATTATGAAAGATAAAAGGCACCTTATTGCTTCACATCTTTGTCAATTCTACTTTGTAATACTCAACATGAAGATTTACGGACATTCATTTCCATTTTTTTCATCTGTTATTTATTTTCAAAAGCTTAAAATCCTATCATTTAAACAGATCTGGTGCGGCTGATAACCTTATTGGAATAAGGATTAATGAATTATGCTAATTTGACCCACTTTAAAAAGTCTGATTCAAGACAAATTGGAAACTGGCTTTTTTGCTATGAATTAAAAGTCCTTTCCTTTGTAAAACTCAGTGCTTCAGCGCACGAAACATTATTTAATGAATCATCAGTAATTAGATCTAATGTCACTGAAACAAACACTGGAGTCCAAACTCTTCTTTATTTGGAAACGGTACCACGGAGCCGGACTTGGATCCACTCACTCGAGCCCTCACCTGCCTCATGTAAACAGAACAGAAGCAAGAGACAAGCGGCACGGCCAAACGAATCACCTACACTTTTATACCCCTAAACGGATGCGGGGACACTAAAGGTACGAAGATGCAATGGGAGGGCCATCCCTACATGCCAATCACTTCTTACACATATGATGAGATCACATCAAGAGGCACTTACTCTGCTTACTTACAAACAATGTATACAAAACAGACTTGATGGCAACATTTAATTACATTTAATTACATGAGCCTCTTGCACCTGGTGTCCCTTTGTCACTTCAGCTAAGCTTGACCTTTTGCACAGAAGCCTGCCAATTCCAAAGTACCCAAACCACTGCATATCTACAAAAAATCCTCTGCTTGCATGAGTAAATGCATTTGGTGTGCATGCTCACAAAGAATTTACTGTGGAGCACACATATGTCGGAAAGAAACCATTTTGGTTATTGTCCCAGTGCAAGACCACAGTCACTGTTTGTCAATGGAGCAATGGAGGAGCAGGCATGGGGGGACCACCAGGAGGAGGGTGGGGGGGGGGGGAACCACCAGGAGGAGGGTGGGGACAGGCATGGGGGGACCACCAGGAGGGGGGTGGGGGGGGAGAACAATGGAGGAGCAGGCATGGGGGGACCACCAGGAGGAGGGTGGGGGGGGGGGGGGGAGAACAAAAGAGGAACCGGCAGGTGTACTTTGCAATTTTGCAGCGCCGTTTATGTGGCGATTATCTACATACCTTGCAAGCAAAGAATTTCACGGTGCCTTGTCACATGTGTTCCATTCCAATCAAATGCTAAATGTTGTCATGGTTGCAAATGTGCTTCCTAGCACACTTTTCCCAAGATATTGCTCAAGAGGCCAGCTACATGTCCCATCAGGCCTCCAGTGAGGGGAGGAGGTGGGCAGGCCAAGTGGGTTGGGTGGGTGGGGAGAGGCAGTTGGTGGTGGTGCACAGACGCACATGGGGTAGGAGAAGAAGTGGTCTTGGGTCACCCATGGAGGCTGGGAATTGGTGACTGTCTGGCAGCAGTGGACAGGAATCACAAGGAAATAAGTAGAAGCATGAGTGGAACAATCGCCCATTCCTGTCTGAAGGTCTCTAGTGAGGTAGATGGCCGCTCTCTAGTTAGTGACTAGATGGTTCAGTTGCCGGATAAAGTTGGGAAGAATCTGTCCCTGAAACTGGAGGTATGCGTTTTCACACCTGTATCTATTGCCTGATAAAGGAGGGGAGAAGAGGAAGTGACTGGGATGTGACTGGGGTGTGGCCAACCCTTTATTTTAAGACTGTGACCCCTTTGGGCTATAAACTAACTCTGCACTGAAGAAGGTTCTCGACCTGAAATGCCCCATTCCTTCTAACCAGAGATGCTGCCTGTCCCGCTGAGATACTCCAGCATTTTGTGTCCATCCTCTCCTCTTATCCTGTTGGCCCACATCTCAATTTTGTACAGTTCAAGACGAAGGATATATTGGGAAGACTAATCGGAAAGTTTTAGGGAAGCTTTGTGGCACCTGGCCAAAGGCATTGAGAGGAATGAGAATCATAGCTATCATCAAGAGAGGTGGAGTGGGAAGGTCAGCATCAGGTTGGGATGGCCAAAGTGGTAGAATAAGAAGCAGGGTGGGTGGAGGGGGGAATAATGCAGATTGGAGGAGGTTGGTGGTGTGGGTGATCAGATGTGTTGAGGAATGGCAGTCATGCAGTGCGATAAATGGAGAATGATACAGGTTCTATCTTGCATGCAAGTAGCCCAATGCTGCAAGATTGGTGAAACATTCTCCTGGGAGCCCACTGACATCAGGAAGCCTTCGAGACCAAATTCCTCCGAGATGCTCCAAATGGAACATAGCACAGAGAATGAAACCATCGTGTTCCTCCCTGAATTCTCATCGGTGATGCCTGAATAACTCACATCTGAACGAGCCTGGACAAATATAATTGGCATGGTTTCAACTGGAAATGGTCATAAATGTGATTTACTCTGAGAGCATCAATGTTTAACCACCCAGCAACTTGAGCTCAGAAAATAATTATTCACAAGATTGCTGTGGAAATTTAAAATTGCAGCTATATTAACAGCAACAAATTCTTCAACACCATACGCATTGCTGAGGTAATTGTTTGATGAGAACTTAATTAATGACACAAAACTTAGCAGGAATTCAATTTAAATAAATGGCCAACTGGATTTTAATTTGTTTAACCAAAACAAAAACACCTTAGGCAGATAAGAACAAAAGACACACAAACTCCGGAAAATATATTTTGAATTTCCTTTTTGTCCAGGAAACATGACTAATTTCTCCAATCAGTCTGAAGAAGGGTCTTGACCCGAAATGTCACCCATTTCTTCTCTCCAGAGATGCTGCCTGTCCCGCTGAGTCACTCCAGTATTTTGTGTGTACCGTCTCCAATCAAGGAGTTTGTTTTTTAACTTACTGCAGTAGTCTTCCAAATGGCATTTGAATAACCCCAAGGTGGAGTTCCTCTGGTGAATTCTTCTCATCTTTGGTGGGTTTTATTTTTATCTGATCATTGAAATGAGTGGACAAAGGTTTGGGAGACGGGAAAGATGCGGGGGAGAGAGATAATGGGGAGACAGAGATGTGGGGGAGAATGTGGGGGAGAGAGAGATGTGGGGAGAATGTGGGGGTGAGAGAATTGTGGGGAGAATGTGGGGGTGAGAGAATTGTGGAGGAGAGAGATGTGGGGGGAGATGTGGGGAAGAGAGATAATGGGGGAGAGATGTGGGGGGGGGGTGATGTGGGGAAGAGAGATAATGGGGGAGACAGAGATGTGGGGAAGAGAGATAATGGGGAGACAGAGATGTGGGGGAGAGAGATGATGGGGAGGGGAGGAATGTGTGGTTATCCACTTTGTACCAAAGCCAATTAACCGACGTATGTCCTTGGAGTGTATGAGGTAACAAGAGCACCTGGAGAAAACCCACGCGGCCATGGGGAGAACATACAAGCTTTGTACAAACACCACACATACGTAGTCAGCAACAAACCTGGCTCCCTGGCACTGTAAGGCAGCAACACTCCCACTGCCACCGTGTCATCCCTAATCCTACACACAAAGGGGCAATTTACAGAAGCCAATTAACCTACAAACCCACACAGGCATGTCTGTGCAATGTAGGAGGAAACCCGTTCAGTCACTGGGAGAATGTGCAAACTACGCACAGACAGTACCCATAGTTAGGATTAAACCTGGATGTCTGATGCTGTAAGGCAGCAACTCTACCAATGCACCACCACGCTGCCTACCCAAACATCCCTTCCTACAGCAGTTGTGACTCCAATTCTTTACTAACGATCCCCGAACCCCCAGCAGAGTCTCTGACTTTTCCCCCAGGGCAGTGTCGATGGTTTATTCCCAGCTCCGAGATCAACAGTGTGGCCTAGCTTCTCCCAATTGCTGGAACTGAGACTCTGGGCCAAGCAGCACATTATCATCACTGCGGTACAACTTGTATACTGGTTGCACTATTTCAGTATTCAACATGCTGCAATTGTGCTTTGAGACAGTGATCTTCATGTCTTTACTCTTCATTAATTCCTCCCTGTGCATTCGACTATCCCAAGAATAGGTTTCTGTGATTTTCTGTCTGCGGGATGAATATGAAACACAGAGGGAGGTTTTATTTTTCGTTATTAGATTTATTTTGCTTTAAGCTTCAGCGGTCATTATTATTTTAACTCCCTGGGGTATGGTATTATTTTGCACCAATGTTAGGGGCTAATTCTGAACAAATGTATTTGTGTTTTTATCTAACTGTTTTCAATTTAAAGAATCGTTGAACTTTGCCAGTGACTTATGACTAAATGGAAGTTAAACTAATATTCTGCTACTGCAAGAATGACAAATAACAGTTAAATACCCCTTTGGTCAGTACAACAGCATTTTAAACAACAAAAAAATCAAATTATGGGGCTATCTCAAACTTGAAATGTCCTATCCCTTTACAAAAATAGTATAGCACAGTGGTAAAGTTGCTAATTACGACACTAGAGGAACTGGTTTGATCCTGACTACGGGTGCTGTCTGTATGGTGTTTGTATGTTCTCCCTGTGAACGCGCGTGATTTATTTGGGTGCTCCGGTTTCCTCCCACCCTCCAAAGACGTAAAGGGTTGTAGGTTAATTGGCTTCTGTAAGTTGTGTGGGTATAGGGCAGTGTATAGGGTAGTGCTAGTGCAGGGGGGTCGCTGGTCAGCATGGACTCAATGGGTCAAAGGGCCTGTTTCCATGCTGTATTTCTAAAGTCTATAGTAAATAAGATGGACACATATGGTGTACAATTCCAAATTGATTCATTTGCCAAAAGCATTTGTTGCTATGCTGCTTTAGTTTGAAGAAAAGACATTCCATTTAACTTCAGATATTCAGAAACTCGAAGGATCAGACTGAATTACATCCCTCTCATGTTACCATCTGCCAGAGTTATCAATATTTTATAACCCTACAGATAAAAGCCGATAGTTCCCCAGACCTTTCAGACTCCACAGTGATTCTGAAACCGTCATGAGCCTGTGGCTGTTAGGTTTTGTAAATGTGTTGTCACATTTATCAGATTGTGGTCAATGTCTTAATTTGTGTGCACATATTTTCACTTGGCATGGCTGGTTCACAACACAATGATATCACAAACATAATTACAAGCAACATATATAGTTATACAAGAAAATAACGGCAAGAAGGAGTGCAAATAATTATCGGACACCAGATCAATAGTTGATCTGCTATGATTAGGCAATTTCTCTTTGCATTATCTTGAGACCAAAAGCATTCAGGGATTGATTTGTCTTCCATGTTCACAGCCTGTGGTTTACCCCTTTTTAATCTAAAAGGACAAAAAACTGGCTGCAAGTTCAGCACAGAAATGGAGGAAATATTGATGCTATTCCCGACTGCATGTGAACAGATCTGCTCCTAGACTATGTCTTGGTGATATGTGAATAGCCATTGTCTCTCCGTTTTGTTGTGTTTGGTCTACCTTTCTGTTCTATGTTTCTGTTTTTTCTATTTTGAACTGAATTGAATTGAAAGATATTGCATGGAAACAGGCCCATCTGTCCACTGGGTCCACGCCAACCATCCATCACCCATTCCCACTAATTCCATGTAATCCCACTTCTACATTCTCTCCCCACACATTACAGCAGCCAGTTTACCTACAAACCCGCATGTCTTTGGGATGTGGAGGGAAACCCGTGCAGTCACAGGGAGAATGTGCAAACTCCACACAGACATCATCAAGGTCAGATTTGAACCTAGGTCTCTAGCACTGTGAGACAGCTGCTCTACCAGCTGCACCATTGTGCCACACTCTTGGATAATTCCCATGTTGACACCATTCTCCTCTCTATCTTTGCAAATGTCAATTTATTCTATAGCTGATTGAGTTTTCACCTTAACCTTTCCATTCTCAAATGGTGTTTGTGTATCTTCTGAAGTAAATCTTCTTGCATTTTTTTGGCTATGATGATTTTGACCCAGATAGTGCATTATCTTCCAGTGATCTGTCAGCTGTGACTAATCAATAGTGATTTATTGTTTGCTGCATTTATTTAATCACTTGAAGCCATCGATCACCCAGATCATTTGTTGAGAACGCTTGTGCAATCACTACAGTAGACACAAAATGCTGAGTAACACAGCGGGACAGGCAGCCAATCTGAAGAGAAGGAATGGGTAATGTTTTGAGTCGAGATGCTGCCTGTCCCGCTGAGTTACTCCAGCATTTTGTGTCTATCTTCAGTTTAAACCAGTATCTGCAGTTCCTTCTCACACATTTTGTGTGTAATTACTATGTTGTGTTTTTATCTAATTGTATTAATTGTAGCTGTAACTTTTTCAACATAGTGAAACTTCACAACCATTGTTGCTTACCATGGAGGAAGTCATGTAGTTTTAATTTTATAGATACAGCTCGGAAACAGGCCCTTCGGCCCACCGGGTCCACGGCGACCAGCGATCCCCGCACATTAACACAAACCTGCACACACTAGGGACATTTATCAAGCCAATTGACCAACAAACCTATACGTCTTTGGAGATTGTGGAACTTGGGGCAATCAAAGGAAGTGTTTTGAGGGCAATCAGTATCAGGTAGTGAACGTCCCAACGTGTATGAAGGTAGACAAGGGCCTGATCAGATGTGGCCGTAGACACTGAAGGAAGCTAGAGAAGAAATTGCAGGTGTCCTGGCTGAGACCTATGTCATAATTAATTAGGGGAGAGGTGTCGGAAGACTGGAGGGTGGCAAACGTCTTTATTTAAGAAGGGCTGCAAAGAAAAGCCTGGGAACCATAGGCCAGTGAGCCTAACATCTGTGGTCATAAAGTTACTAGAGAGTATTCTGAGGGATATACATGCATTCAGATAGACAAGGGCTGTTTAAGGATAGTGGGCAGGGTGTTGTACATGGGAGATCAAGTCTCACGAATCTGATTGAATTTTCGAAGATATAACCAAAATGTCGATGAGGGAAGGGCTGTCAAAGTTGTACAGTATGTGTGGATTTCAGCAAGACAGTTGACACAGTTCTGCATGCTAGGCTGCTCTGGAAGGCCAGATCACAAGGGATCCAGCGAGACCTAGCTGACTGGATAGAAAATTGGTTTCATGGAAGGAAGCAGACAGTATTGATGGAAGGTATGGACACGGTTTTACCCATCTTCCTCTGTTCCTATGAGTTTCCAAAGCGTATAAAACCAGTGGACCTCAATTATGGAATTGATCCAACTGCTAATTTATTTCGAGCAGTTTTTCTTCTTGGTCCAGAGTTCATCGTCCTCGATGATCTAGAGTTGCATCTTGACCCCTCTCCATCGAGTATGTCCTTCCTCGTTTTGGCCACCGCCATCTTTGTGGCTAATTCCAATTGTTCCTGCTGTCGCATCATCTGTTCCTCTTGTCGTTTTATCTCTTGCTTCATCTCTTCTTGCTGTCGTGCCATCTTATGTGTTCTCTCTTCTAGCTGTAACACCATCTCTTCTTGCTGTCGTGCCATCTTATGTGTTCTCTCTTCTAGCTGTAACACCATCTCTTCTTGACGTCGCCTCATCTCTCGCTCGATCTCATGTTTTTTCTTCATGGCATCCGCTTCTATTGAGAGCGCAGCTAAATCAGCTTTTGCTCCCAATTGAGCAGATGCCCTCGAAACCGAACTGACTGAGCAACCAGATCTGCGGCCTGATTTTCGTGAAGATACATTCGAGATACTATCTCCTCGTCTAAATTCATCTTCCATTCTGGCACCTTGTTGCTTCGCACATCCAGCTACAAAGCTCGTCACTTGTGACATAATTTCAGATAACCACTTCTCTGCATTTTTCTTGAACCCATTGAATATCTTCTTCGTGTATTCATCCCACTGGGTATGACGTCTGCGTTCTTCCCAAGACAGCACTGAACACAGCAGTACATTCTGTTTCTTGCCAACCTCCTGGTAGACGTTCCATAGTTGGCTCATATTAGATTTCACCTCGATCACATTCTGTTCTGATTCCATTAGTTTTTTCTGTGTATCCATTAATCTGGTCACCTGCAACCATAATTCATTTCTCTCTTTCTCGGTTTCCCTCAAACAGGCAGCATGTGAAATATCTGTTTCTTCAAGTTGTCTGGGTCTTTCTTCACCACCACGTGGTTCTTCTGGCATCGCTCTCCCTTCATCTTCTTCTAAATTCATGATTTTAAAGAGGTTGTGGCAGATTGCCAAGTCTTTAAATTAGTCGAACAAATCTCTACTAGTAGCTGTGGCTTTGTTTTTTAATCAGCAATTTCTTCCAAAACTAAAAACATACTGATAATGCAGAGAATATCTCTCTAAGACCAGGTGCAAAACGTGGCTCTAATGCAATGGAATTCACTTATCAGGAGCGACTCAAAACAATCCAAGGTCGGTCTACTTTCCCCAGACACGCTGGAGAAAACAACTTCTGAGCTCCGTTACAGAAGTATTTTAATTAAAACCGTGGTTTGTATTCAAAGAGTAATAATCGATTTGTACTCACAAATACAGTGATACGTCTTCAGATACGTCTCGATGATGTAGATAGACCTCTAGGCTCTTCGGACCGAGATCTAGTTCCTCCTGGAACCACTTTCGTCTGGCTCAAACCTCTCCGAGAATTTTAGACAATCTTTTGCCCACTTCTCTGGGACTGTATTTCTTATTCAGTTCCATGACTGGAACCAGTCCTCTCTGGCTCTGCCTCTCCGAGGTCTTAGCCTTCTTCGCTTCGATTCATTCTTCTGTCCCTCTCTCTGGGACTGGTATCTAATCCCCGCCGGAGGTATCCTTCTACTTAATGTAGCGGTAGATTATCATATCGTTCAGGTAATTCGCACCCTAGCCGCTATTTGGATGAGAATGGTTGAAGGGGGTGTCTTCTAAACACATGCAAGCCAACTCACAGAGACCTTCAGAGCTTCTTCTCAGACATGACTTCAAAACACAGTCTTTTGATGAATAAAGGATTTATTGTTGATGGAAAACAGTGAAATACATCCTTCTTCCGAATCGTTACTGTAATCTTCTTCGAACTCCAGCTTATTATTTAGACATTAATAAACTCCTCGTGTCTCCGTTACACTGGCAAGATCTCCTTTAGATCTCCCATGGACGCGGCATGGCCCGCATGATCTTACACATTCTTACATGTTCTTACATGTGGCTCTTACATGTTCTTACATGATCTTACATGGGAGAAGGGTTAACGTTCCCCATGGTCTCCAAACTAATCTAAAAACTAAACTTCTGCGCAAGCAGCTAAGCTCCGAACACTCCCAAAACACGTAATAAACCCCACCCATAATATAACAAGCAGTCTAAAATGGAAACATAGAAACATAGAAACATAGACACATAGAAAATAGATGCAGGAGTAGGCCATTCGCCCCTCCGAGCCTGCACCGCCATTCATTATGATCATGGCTGATCATCCAACTCAGTATCCCATCCCTGCCTTCTCTCCATACCCCCTGATTCCTTTAGCCACAAGGGCCACATCTAACTCCCTCTTAAATATAGCCAATGAAGTCCCTGAACCAGGCCATTGTTCCATCATGTTTCAAGACAGCCACCATCATACCAGTTCCCAAAAAGTCTACAATAACCTGCCTAAATGATTACCGCCCCGTAGCACTCACACCAATAATAATGAAGTGCTTTGAGAGGCTTATTAAGCAGCACATGGTCTCTAAACTCCCCTCCAGTTTTGACCCGTTCCAGTTTGCTTATTGCCCGAACCGCTCCACAGAGGATGCTATCTCCTCTGTAGTCCACCTGAGCCTACAACACCTGGAGGAGAGGAACACCCACGTGCGGATGCTGTTTGTTGATTTCAGCTCAGCATTTAACACGATAATCCCCCAGCATCTGGTGAGCAAACTGGCACCCCTAGGATTCAATACCAGACTATGCAACTGGATCCTGGATTTGCTTTCTGAAAGACCCCAGTCTGTGCGGGTGGGGAAGAACACCTCCTCGGTCATCACACTGAGCACCGGCTCCCCTCAGGGCTGTGTCCTGAGTCCGCTGCTCTTTACATTGATGACACATGACTGTGTCGCCAGGTCCACTACTAACCATATCATCAAATACGCGGATGACACAACGGTAGTGGGCCTCATCCGCAATAACGGCGACCAGGCATATAGAGAGGAGGTGGAACAGCTGGTGAGCTGGTGCAGCAGGAACAACCTTCTCCTAGATGTGAACAAAACCAAGGAGATTGTCGTCGATTTCAGAAGGAAAATTCAGCCCAGTCACACTCCACTTTGCATCAACAACTCAGCAGTGGAGCAGGTGAAAAGCATCAAGTTCCTGGGGGTGCATATAACGGACACCTTAAACTGGTCCACAAACATTACATCTCTGGCAAAACGGGCACAGCAGCTGTTGTACTTCCTCCGCAGGTTGAGAAGTTTACACCTCCACCCTCCCATCCTCGCCACATTCTACAGAAGCACAATTGAGTCGGTCATGACCAGCTGCATCTCTACGTGGTGCGGCAGCTGTACAGCTGCGGACTGGAAGTGCCTTCAGAGAGTGGTGAGGACAGCGGAAAAAATCATTGGGACTTCTCTTCCTTCCATCATGGACATGGGGTATAAGCGCTGTCTGATTAGAGCTAAGGGCTTTACCAGAGCCCCCACACACCCACAATTTGGACTGTTTATACTGCTTAACTCTGGGAGGAGGTACCGCAGCATGAAGAGCGGGACAACCAGGTTCTGCAACAGCTTCATCCCCCAGGCCATAAGATTACTGAACAATCAACAAAACCGAGGCTAGAACTTTTTAAATATCGACACTTTTTAAAAACTTTTTATATATATTTATTTTACAGAACCATGCACATGAGGCATTTTTAAAGACGCACCTAGCACTTTTACTATTACCTGATTTGGAGAGTCAAATGCAACGAAATTTCGTTCAAGGTGCAATGTGTCTAGGTATATATCTGAATGACAATAAAGTTTTCATTCATTCATTCAACTGGCCTCAACTACCTTCTGTGACAGAGAATTCCAGAGATTCACCACTCTCTGTGTGAAAAATGTTTTTCTCATCTCGGTCCTAAAAGATTTACCCCTTATCCTTAAGCTGTGACCCCATGTTCTAGACTTCCCCAACATCGGGAATAATCTTCCTGCATCTAGCGCAGTGGTTCCCAACGTGGGGCGTATGCCCCACAGGGGGGCAATTTGATTTTTAAGGGGGGCAATTGAGCGCGACTGAGGAGGTCTGGGTCCAAATTTTCGATTTTTATTTTTTTGGATTTTCCATCAGGTAAACATATGTAGTTTATGTTTCAGATGTTATTTTGAGTAAATCATTTTTTGGGGGTAAAAAAGGTCTTTATTGTGTAGTTATTACATAATCACCGCGCCATCGCTCTTCATGCACGTCGCACGAAGCGCGCGAGGTCATGGGAGAACCTTATTTATTGAATTGGATTTAGAAATGCGATTCAAAGAGCTTTTGCTAAGTTACCCTTATAATATCTATTTCCTCCGTTTTCTCTCAAGGGAAAGCAATCCATTTTCTGAGAATTCACAGTCCAAACAATCGTAAACAAAGAAGTTGTTTTGGTGTTTCCACGCAAGGTAATTGATACATATTTCTTTGTCTGCTCGTGTTAAAATGAGTAGTGCAAGCAAGAAGAAAGTTCGTCAGTATTCAGAGGAATATTTAAAACTTGGTTTCATACCCGCTGTCCATGATGAACGGTCACCTTTCTGCCTCTTATGCCAACAATGCTTGACCAACGAATCAATGAAACCAGGTCGTCTTGAGGCGCATTTGAAGGCGAAACATAGTGCGTATGTAAATTCAGATTTGAATTACTTCAAATCTTTAAAGGATAAGTTTGAAAAAAGATCAACAATAAAGTCTCTGTTCACTGCACAAACTGTTACTGTCAGTCGTACTCTTGAGGCTAGTTATGACATTTCTTTACTCATTGCTAAATCTGGAAAAAATCATACTATAGGGGAGGATTTAATTAAACCATCAATATCAGCATTTCTTAAAACAGTTCTGGAAAAAGATGACAAAGATGTTAAAGCCATGCCACTCAGTAACAACACTGTTAGGAGAAGAATAGATGAAATGAGTGAAGATATTGAAACACAACTTGTTGAAAAGCTGAAACCAAGAAAATTCTCAGTACAAATGGATGAATCAACTTTATTCAACATAAAAGGAGAGATGGCATGGCTTTGTGATGAGACAGAAACTAAATACCCAAATTCAAGCAGCTTTGCAAGAAAACTGTTGTTACCGTTCCCATCTTCATATTTAGCTGAATGTGGCTTTAGTGCTGTAAATGATTTGCTACTGAAGAAAATAAATCGACTGGATATCACTAAACGAGGAGATTTGAGACTGAAGCTGACTAAATTAGTGCCTAATATAAAATCTCTTTGCAGCAGGCATGAAGCACAAGGGTCTCACTAACTTTATTCTAATTATCTTGAGGTGAGCTCAAATGGTATTTTGCATTTGATAGGTACCTTTACTTTACAGTACAGTAATTAAAATGATCGAAGTATTACAGAAAAAGCTTCCATTCAAATTAGTTTGTGTTGTATAACATTTCAGTTCTCTATTATATGTTTTGAAACTTTATTTGCTGTTTTCGTATGAGACAATCCACAAATATTTCAATATTCTAATATAGAAATTTTCTCTCTCTTTATTACCTGTGAATACTCTTTTATTATCATATTTATCATTATTATTATTTTAATACCACTTAATGTTTTTTCTTTTTTTTAAACAATTTTTTAGTAATTTGTTGCTCAGAACTTTAACTGTCTTTTGTTTATTTCATTTTTCTTTTTCATGGATGCCATGTTCTTTTGAAGCTTGTTTAAACCAAGGTATTGGCGTTTTAAGCTTATTCAGCTGAAACGGAGTTCACTTTTTAAATGATAAGAATTATATATCACCACATGGGGGGGGGGGGGGGGGGGGCATCAGGATTTTAGAGGTGATTAGGTGGGGCATGGCCAAAAAAAGGTTGGGAACCACTGATCTAGCCTGTCCAACCCCTTAAGAATTTTGTAAGTTTCTATAAGGCTGGTCCTCTCCCATATTAAATCCAGCATCCCTGCCTCACTGGACTCCCATCAATTTGCATACAGGGCAAATAGATCGACAGAGGATGCCATCTCTCTGGCCCTTCACACTGTCCTGACTCACCTGGACAGACAGGGCACGTATGTGAGGATGCCCTTCATTGACTATAGCTCTGCATTCAATACGGTCATCCCCACCAAGCTCACCACCAAACTCCACCAGCTAGGCCTCAGCTCACCGATATGCGCTTGGATCCTGAACATTCTCACGGAGCGACCGCAGGCAGTGAGACTGGGCCCGCACCTGTCCTCCACCATCACCCTGAGCACCGGCACACCACAGGGTTGTGTACTAAGCCCCATGCTCTACTCCCTCTTCACTCACGACTGTGTCCCTGCATTCGACACCAACACCATCGTGAAGTTTGCAGACGACACAACAGTGATTGGGCTGATCACCAACAGTGATGAAACAAACTACAGAGCGGAGATGCAGAACCTGGCGGACTGGTGCGCCAATAACAACTTGTCACTAAACACCTCCAAGACCAAGGAGCTGATTATTGACTTCAGGAGGTCCCATTCTGGAGAATACGCCCCAATCTCCATTTATGGGGAAAGTGTGGAGAGAGTGTCCAGCTTTAAGTTTCTGGGCACTCACTTCTCAGAAGACCTCACATGAATGAATGAATGAATGAATGAATGAATGAATGATTGAATGAAAACTTTATTGTCATTCAGATATATACCTAGACACAGTGCACCTTGAACGAAATTTCGTTGCATTTGACTCTCCAAAATCAGGTAATAGTAAAAAGTGCTAGGTGCGTCCATAAAAATGCCTCATGTGCATGGTTCTGTAAAATAAATATATATAAAAAGTTTTATAAAAGTATCGATATTTAAAAAGTTCTAGCCTCGGTTTTGTTGATTGTTCAGTAATCTAATGGCCTGGGGGATGAAGCTGTTGCAGAACCTGGTTGTCCCGCTCTTCATGCTGCGGTACCTCCTCCCAGAGTTAAGCAGTATAAACAGTCCAAATTGTGGGTGTGTGGGGGCTCTGGTAATGCCCTTAGCTCTAATCAGACAGCGCTTGTACCCCATGTCCATGATGGAAGGAAGAGAAGTCCCAATGATTTTTTCCGCTGTCCTCACCACTCTCTGAAGGCACTTCCAGTCCGCAGCTGTACAGCTGCCGCACCACATAGAGATGCAGCTGGTCATGACCGACTCAATTGTGCTTCTGTAGAAGGTGGCGAGGATGGGAGGGTGGAGGTGTAAACTTCTCAACCTGCGGAGGAAGTACAACCGCTGCTGTGCCCGTTTTGCCAGAGATGTAATGTTTGTGGACCAGTTTAAGGTGTCCGTTATATGCACCCCCAGGAACTTGATGCTTTTCACCTGCTCCACTGCTGAGTTGTTGATGCAAAGTGGAGTGTGACTGGGCTGAATTTTCCTTCTGAAATCGACCACAATCTCCTTGGTTTTGTTCACATTTAGGAGAAGGTTGTTCCTGCTGCACCAGCTCACCAGCTGTTCCACCTCCTCTCTATATGCCTGGTCGTCGTTATTGCGGATGAGGCCCACTACTGTTGTGTCATCCGCGTATTTGATGATATGGTTAGTAGTGGACCTGGCGACACAGTCAGGTGTCATCAATGTGAAGAGCAGCGGACTCAGGACACAGCCCTGAGGGGAGCCGGTGCTCAGTGTGATGACCGAGGAGGTGTTCTTCCCCACCCGCACAGACTGTGGTCTTTCAGAAAGGAAATCCAGGATCCAGTTGCATAGTATGGTATTGAAACGTAGGGGTGCCAGTTTGCTCACCAGATGCTGGGGGATTATCGTGTTAAATGCTGAGCTGAAATCAACAAACAGCATCCGCACGTGGGTGTTCGTCTCCTCCAGGTGTTGTAGGCTCAGGTGGACTGCAGAGGAGATAGCATCCTCTGTGGAGCGGTTCGGGCGATAAGCAAACTGGAACGGGTCAAAACTGGAGGGGAGTTTAGAGACCATGTGCTGCTTAATAAGCCTCTCAAAGCACTTCATTATTATTGGTGTGAGTGCTACGGGGCGGTAATCATTCAGCCAGTTATTGTAGACTTTTTGGGAACTGGTATGATGGTGGCTGTCTTGAAACATGATGGAACAATGGCCTGGTTCAGGGAGATGTTAAAAATGTCTGTCAGAACCAGGGCCAGCTGGTCGGCACATCCCCTAAGCAGACGCCCCGGTATGTTATCCGGTCCGGCTGCCTTTCGCTGGTCAATGCCCTCCAGGATTCTGCGGACTTCAGCAGTTTCAAAAGACAGTGTCTGTTCTCCTGGTTGTGGCTCTAATTTCCTCACTGTAGTGGTGTTCAGTGCCTCAAACCTGCCGAAATGATCATTTAGTTCATTTAGAAAGTCTGTGTCATCCTTACAACACATCTGAGGGGCCTTGTAGTTTGTTATGGCCCGGATGCCTTCCCACATGTTCCTGGTGTTGGTATCATCCTGGAAGAAACCCTGGATTTTCAGTCCGTGGGCGCGCTTTCCGGTCCTTATTTCACGGTTGAGGTTGGCTCTCGCTGTTCTCAGAGCCCCCAAATCACCAGATTTAAAAGCCGCATTTCGTGCTTTCAGCATGGCACGCACCTCTGCAGTAATCCAAGGTTTGTGGTTGGCCCGGGTTGCGATGTTCCTGATGACAGTGACGTCCTCCATGCACTTCTGTATGTATCCTGACACAGACATGGCATACTCATCCACATTGATGTTTTGGTTGTGAGTGGCTGCCGACCTGAACATGTCCCAGTCCGTGCACTCAAAGCAGTCCTGGAGTGCTTCTGTAGCTCCCTCAGGCCAGACTCTAACCTGCTTCACATGGTCCACAAACACCGCCGCGCTGGTCAAGAAGGCACAGCAACGACTGTTCTTCCTGAGGACATTAAAAAAGACTGGTCTGCCCCAACAGCTGCTGACAACGTTCTACCGCTGCACCACAGAGAGCATACTAACGTATGGCATCTCTGTGTGGTATCTCAGCTGCACGGAGGCGGAGAGGAGAGCTCTTCAGCGCGTCGTCAACAGAGCGCAGCGGATCATCGGGACAGAGCTACCAGCCTTGGAGGGCACCTACCACACACGGTGCCTCAGGAAGGCCCTCAGCATCCATAAGGACTCATCACACCCCTGCCACGGTCTGTTTCAACTACTTCCCTCCGGCAGACGTTACAAGGCCTTCTACGCCCGAACCTCTAGACTCAGGAACAGTTTTATCCCAAGAGCTATAGCGGCTCTGAACCGGCCCTAATGTGTGCCCCCCCCCCCCCCCACCCACTCCCTTTGGACAGTCTCCCTCAGATGGTCACGTCAATCAATTCAGCTTGCTTATTTATGTATTGTATTTATTTACCTTTCTTGTACATCAGTGGAGCTGCAACACTAAATCTCGTTGCACTGACGTGCAATGACAATAAAAGATATATTATATTATTATTATAAGATCCCACCTCAATCTTCTAAATTCTAGCGAGTACAAGCCGAGTCTATCCAGTCTTTCTTCATATGAAAGTCCTGTCAGAAATTCCCCACAGTTTGTGACCACTTCAGCACTACTCCACAGTGTGTCACTACATCCGTACAACTCCACAGTGTGAAACTCCATCAGTTATACCCCACTGTATGTTACTCTATCAGAACCTCCCCACAATGTGTCACCATCAGAACTACCTGACAGGTTATCATTCCAGCAGTATTATCCCACAATATGTCACTCCATCACTACTACCCCCAAAGTGTGTCCATCCATCAGAGCTACTCCACAATATGTCATACATCAGTATTACCTCACAGTGTGTCACTCCATCAGGAGTACCCTACAGAGTGTCACTCCATCAGTGCTGCCACACATTTGGTCAGTTCATCAGTACTACCTCGTAGTGTATCACTCCATCTGTACTGGTCCACAATATGTAACTCCATCACTACTATCCCCAAAGTGTGTCCATCCATCAGAGCTACTCCAGAATATGTCATACATCAGTACTACCCCACAATGTGTCACCCCATCAATACTACTCCACATTGTGTTGCTCCATCAGTACTTCACCAAACTATGCCACTCCATCAGGACAACCACATAGCGTGGTGTCCTGGGCCTCCTCCATTGTCAGACTGAGGCCCAGCGCGAATTGGAGGAACAGGACCTCATATTTCGCTTGGGTAGCTAACACACCAGCAGTATGAACATTGACTTCTCTAACTTCAAGTAGCCCTTGCTTTCCATCTTTCTTCATCCTCATCCCCTTCCCAGTTCTCCCACCAGTCTTACTGTCTCCGACTACATTGTATCTCTGTCACGCCCACTCATGTGACATTAGTCTGAAGAAGGATCTCGGCCCGAAACGTCACCCATTCGTTCTCTCCAGTGATGCTGCCTGTCCTGCTGATTTACTTCAGCATTGTGTGTATATTTCCGCTACAGAGTGTCACTCCATGTGTACTACCATACATTTTATCAATTCATTAGTACTACATGTGTACCACTCCACAATATGTCACCCCATCAGTAATGCGCCATAGTGTATCCCTCCATCAGTATTACCCCAATGTGACACTCCATCAATGCTCCCCCTCGGTAAGTCACTCCATCAGTACTACACCACAGTGTGTAATTCCATCTGCACTAACACACAGTGTTACTCCATCAGTATTACCCCACACCGTTTGTCACTTCAAATGTACCACCCCAGAGTGTCAGTCCATCTGTACGTCCCCAGAGTGTCACACCATCAGTACTACTCCTCAGTGTCATTCCATCAGTACTACCCCACAGTGTTTCCCACCATCAGCAGTACCATAGAATGTGTCACTACATCAGTAATACCCCAAAGAGTGTCAGTCCATCAGCACTGCCCTTGAATATATCATTACATATGTGTCTCTCTATCAGTACTACAACACAATGTGTCATTTCATCAGGACTACCCCACAGTGTGTCATTCCATAGTTACTAGCACAAAATGTCATTATTTCAGTGCTACCCCCACAGCGTGGCATTACATCAGTACTAGCCGCACTGTGTCACTCCATCACGACAACCTCACAGTTCAACATTCCAATAGAACTACCCCACGGTGTGTCACTCCATCAGTACTATTTCACAGTGTCATTCCAACAGTGTTGCCCCACAGTGTCACTTCCATCAGTCCTACCCACAGAATGTCAGCCCATCTGTACTACGCCACAGTGTGTCAGTCCATCAGTACCACCACAGTGTGTCCCTCCATCAGTACCACCACAGTGTGTCACTCCATCAGTACCACCACAGTGAGTCACTGCGTCAGTTCGGCCCCATTTTCATCCCTCCATCAGTACTATCCAACTGTGTGTCTCTCCATCAGTGGACGGAGAGAGGGCAGCCCAGAGATGGGAAATAGAGAGCGTAGGGGAGAGAGTTACAGTTCAGAGAGAGTGACAGCAGTGAGGATGGAGGGAGAGAGAAAGAGAGGAGGGAGAGGTGCTGCATCATTTGCCGTTTTATTTAGGTTTAGGACAATTCTGAGGCGGTAATGGTTCTGTTCTCTGAGTGTCGTGAATCTTTGGGTCGTTCCTCCTCAAAGGTTAATTCACAAACAAGGGTTCTGAACTTAAAGAAAGGTAACTTTGAGGGTATGAGACGTGAATTGGCCAAGATAGACTGGCGATTGATTCTTAATGGGTTGACGGTGGATATGCAATTGAAGGCATTTAAAGACTGCATGCATGAACTACAACAATTGTTCATCCCAGTTTGGCAAAAGAATAAACCAGGGAAGGCAGTGCATCCATGGATAACAAGGGAAATCAGGGATAGTATCAAAACAAAAGATGAAGCATACAAATTAGCCAGAAAAAACAGCCTACCAGAGGACTGGGAGAAATTCAGAGTCCAGCAGAGGAGGACAAAGGGTTTAATTAGGAAAGTGAAAATAGATTATGAAAGAAAACTGGCAGGGAACATAAAAACTGACTGCAAAAATGTTTATACATTTGTGAAGAGAAAAAGATTAGTTAAAACAAATGTAGGTCCCTCGCAGTCAGAAACAGGTGAATTGATCATGGGGAACAAGGACATGGCAGACCAATTGAATAACTACTTTGGTTCTGTCTTCACTAAGGAAGACATAAATAATCTGCCGGAAATAGCAGGGGACCGGGAGTCAAATGAGATGG
>NW_022630839.1:0-50045 GCF_010909765.2 Amblyraja radiata | reverse complement strand
GGGAGCGGAGGGTTGGCGGCCATTGTCCTGCCGACCGCTCTGTAAATGCGATGAATTGAATGCATTTAACATCCCGGGGGGTTATAATATTACTTTAATGCAACGCCCTCCCTCGCTGCATTTAACATTGCAGGAGGGTGCAGAATCATTCCAATGCAATGCACTCGTTGCATTCCACATGTGAGAGGTTTTGCAAGATTTTTGCAAAGTTATGAAAGGTTGAATAAGTTAGGTCTTTATTCTCTGGAGCGCAGAAGGTTAAGGGGGGACTTGATAGAGGTCTTTAAAATGATGAGAGGGATAGACAGAGTTGACGTGGACAAGCTTTTCCCTTTGAGAATAGGGAAGATTCAAACAAGAGGACATGACTTGAGAATTAAGGGAGAGAAGTTTAGGGGTAACATGAGGGGGAACTTCTTTACTATGAGAGTGGTAGCGGTGTGGAATGAGCTTCCAGTGGAAGTGGTGGCGGCAGGTTCGATGGTATCATTTAAAAATAAATTGGATAGGCATATGTATGAGAAGGGAATGGAGGGTTATGGTATGAGTGCAGGCAGGTGGGACTAGGGGAAAAGTTGTTCGGCACGGACTTGTAGGGCCGAGATGGCCTGTTTCCGTGCTGTAATTGTTATATGGTTATTGCTATGCTGGATTATTGCTCATCAGCGCCTCTACTTCCTGAGAAGATTACGGAGAGTCGGTTTGTCAAGGAGGACTCTCTCTAACTTCTACAGGTGCACAGTAGAGAGCATGCTGACCGGTTGCATCGTGGCTTGGTTCGGCAACTTGAGCGCCCTGGAGAGGAAAAGACTACAAAAAGTAGTAAACACTGCCCAGTCCATCATCTGCTTTGACCTTCCTTCCATCGAGGGGATTTATCGCAATCGCTGCCTCGAAAAGGCTGGCAGTATCATGAAAGACCCACACCATCCTGGTCACGCACTCATCTCCCTGCTACCTTCAGGTAGAAGGTACAGGAGCCTGAAGACTGCAACAACCAGGTTCAGGAATAGCTACTTCCCCACAGCCATCAGGTTATTAAACTCAACAACGAATAAACTCTATAAGAATATTATTACTCCACAATATTTGTTATTCACTCAACAGCTTTGGTTACCAAATCTGAGGAAGGACATTATTGCCATAGAGGGAGTGCAGAGCAGGTTCACCTGGGATTCCTGGGATGTCAGGACATTCATATGAGGAAAAAATGGATAGACTCGGCTTGTACTCGCTAGAATTTAGGAGATTGAGGGGGGATCTTAGAGAAACTCACAAAATTCTTAAGGGGTTGGACAGGCTAGATGCAGGAAGATTGTTCCCGATGTTGGGGAAGTCCAGAACAAGGGGTCACAGTTTAAGGATAAAGGGGAAATCTTTTAGGACCGAGATGAGAAAAACGTTTTTTTCCACACGCAGGTAGTGGTGAATCTGTGGAATTGTCTGCCACAGAAGGTAGTTGAGGCCAGTTCATTGGCTATATTTAAGAGGGAGTTAGATGTGGCCCTTGTGGCTAAAGGGATCAGGGGGTATGGAGAGAAGGCAGGTACAGGATACTGAGTTAGATGATCAGCCATGATCATATTGAAAGGTGGTGCAGGCTCGAATGGCCTCCTCCTGCACCTATTTTCTATATTTCACGTAGGTTCATGAGATTGATCCCTGGGATGGCGGGACTGTCATATGAGGAAAGATTGAAAAGACTAGGCTTGTATTCACTGGAGTTTAGAAGGATTAGGGGGGATCTTATAGAAACATAAAATTATAAAAGGACTGGTCAAGCTAGATGTAGGAAAAATGTTCCCAATGTTGGGCGAGTCCAGAACCAGGGGCCACAGTCTTAGAATAAAGGGGAGGTCATTTAAGACTGAGGTGAGAAGTTTTTTTTCACCCAGAGAGTTGTGAATTTATGGAATTCCCTGCCATAGAGCTCTAGGGGCTAGTGGAATCAAGGGATATGGGGAGAAGGCAGGCACGGGTTATTGATAGGGGACGATCAGCCATGATCACATTGAATGGCGGTGCTGGCTCGAATGGCCGAATGGCCTCCTCCTGCACCTATTTTCTATGTACAATGTTTACATATTGACTCGTTCTGTTGTGCTGCAGCAAGTAAGAATTTCATTGTCCCGTCCGGTATAACACTCTTGACTTGATTGAATGAATTTAATTTCCATTGTGGGTCACAGTATAACTTTAATGCATTTATCATCCCAGGTGGTTGCATTGTTTTAATGCAATGTGTTGAATTGTGGAAGGGGTTGTAAGATGATTAAATAAATGCATTTGATGAATTTAATATATCCAGGTGTTTGCAAGAATATGCTAATGCAATGCATTTAGCATTTGAGGGTTTCATGCAAAATTAGAATAATAGAAAATAGGTGCAGGAGTAGAGGTCATTCGGCCCTTCGAGCCTGCACCGCCATTCAAAATGATCATGGCTGATCATCCAACTCAGTATCCTGTACCTGCCTTCTCCCCATACCCCCTGATCCCTTTAGCCACAAGGGCCACATCCAAGAGCGGAACTCACTATCAAAACATGGAGGGGACGGGGGACACAGTTTTTTGGCGGTCACGCGCGCATGTGCACACACACGCGCGCGAGGCTTCGGAGGCTCAATCCAGTGCTAAAAGCGGAGATTTTAAAATCGGGATAGCAAAAACTTGTGGGGGATGTCCCCCACCTCTCAAAACATGGGGGGGACGTGTCCCCTCTGGCCCCCCCGGGTTTTCTGCCCCATGCCACATCTAACTCCCTCTTAAATATAACCAATGAGTTGGCCTCAACTACCTTCTGTGGCAGAGAGTTCCACAGATTCACCACTCTGTGTAAAACATGTTTTTCTCATCTCAGTCCTAAAAGATTTATCCCTCATCCTTAAACTGTGACTCCTTGTTCTGGACTTCCCCAACATCGGGAACAATCTTCCTGCATCTAGCCTGTCCAAGGCCTTAAGAATTTAGTAAGTTTCTATAAGACCCCCCCTCAATCTTCTAAATTCTAGCGTGTACAAACCGAGTCGAATTTAGAAGATTGAGGGGGGATCTTATAGAAACTTACAAAATTCTTAAGGGGTTGGATTTTGTTGCATTTAATATTGCAGTGTGTTGCAAAATTATTCCAATTGTAATGAATCTATTGCATTTAACATTTGAGGGATGTGCACGATCATTTTAATGCATGCTTTTAACATTTGAGTTTTTTTGCAAGATTATTCCAATGTAATGCATCTGGTGCTATTAACGTTACTGGGGTTTGCAATATTAATTTAAAGCATCGCTATCGCAGGAGCGTACAAAACTACTGCAACGCATTTGTTGCATTTACCATTTGAGGGATTTTGCTGGATTTAATGCATTTAACATCCCAGTGGGTTGCAGTGTTTCTTTAATGGATGCATTTTATATTTGAGGAGGTTGCAAGAAAATTACATATATGAATTTGGTGCATTTAACGTCCTTGGCGTATGCAAGTAAAATTGAATGCAATCTATTTGCTGCATTTAACATCCCAGCAGATTGTAAGATAATTTCAACGCATGCATTTGCTGCATTTGACATCCCTGCAGCTTGTAAGATAATTTTGTGCATTAATGTCCCGGGGTTTTGCAAGATATTTGCCTAATACAATGCGTTTAAATGCATTTAACTTCCATTAAGGGGTTGCAATATTATTGCAAAGCAATAATGCACATCCCATCAGTGGGATGCACAAGTTTATTTAAATGCATACACAAATATAACCATATAGCAATTACAGCACGGAAACAGGCCAGCTCGGCCCTACAAGTCCGTGCCGAACACTTATTCTCCCCTAGTCCCATCTACCTGCACTCAGACCATAACCCTCCATTCCTTTCCCATCCATATACCTATCCAATTTATTTTTAAATGATAAAATCGAACCTGCCTCCACCACCTTCACTGGAAGCTCATTCCACACAGCCACCACTCTCTGAGTAAAGAAGTTCCCCCTCATGTTACCCCGAAACTTCTGTCCCTTAATTCTGAAGTAATGTCCTCTTGTTTGAATCTTCCCTACTCTCAATGGGAAAAGCTTGTCCACGTCAACTCTGTCTATCCCTCTCATCATTTTAAAGACCTCTATCAAGTCCCCCCTTAACCTTCTGCGCTCCAGAGAATAAAGACCTAACTTATTCAACCTTTCTCTGTAACTTAGTTGCTGAAACCCAGGCAACATTCTAGTAAATCTCCTTTGCACTCTCTCTATTTTGTTGACATCCTTCCTATAATTGGGTGACCAAAATTGTACACCATACTCCAGAATTGGTCTCACCAATGCCTTGTACAATTTTAACATTACATCCCAACTTCTATACTAATTTCTCAAAAACATTTCTTCCATCGAACGTGTCCAAAGACAGGCCGCTCGATTTGTTACTAACACCTATGAGAGAGAAGCGAGTGTCACCAAACTTCTGAATTCTCTGGGGTGGAACCCTCTCCAAGACAGACGTGAAGCTCACCGTTTGACCTGTTTTTACAAAATGTTAAATAGTCAGCTCGACATAGATTACAAGACCTACACCAAACCCAAACCAATTAGGAGCAGACGAGGGCATTCGATCCAATTTGTGATCCCAGCTACAAAGACAGATGTGTACAGCAATTAGTTCTTCCCACGCACAATTAAAGCATGGAATAATCTCCACCAAACTATAGTTACCCAACCAGATGCAACTAAATTTAAAGTAGCTATTTCTTCCCAATAACCCTTTCTGGCTTAATCCCTCCCTTCACCACCTCCAGTTTAAATTCAATTTGGAATATTTTGGAGAACCAAGAACTAAGAAATGCATGCATTTGATGCATTTAGCATTTGACGGGGTTGCAAGATTGTTTTAATGCGATCATCCAGTGCATTTAACATCCCAGCAGTTTGTAAGATAATTTTAAGATATGCATTTAATCTGGTCAGGGAGAGCGAGGAGGTCATAGAGAGGAGCTACAGAGAGGTGGTCACTCCAAGACCATGGGAGGCAGACAACTGGGTCACAGTTAGGAAGGGCAATGGGCAGTGGCAGGGACTGGTGAGTACCCCAGTGCCTTACACCTTGAAATTAAGTCCTCGTGTCTGAGTATGGTTGGGGGAGACAGCCTACCTGGGGGCAGCGACAGCGGCCGGGCCTCTGGCACAAAGACCGGTCCTGTTGCTCAGAAGGGTAAGGTAAAGAAGAGGAGGACAATAGTAATAGGGGACTCTATAGTCAGGGGGTCGGATAGGCGATTCTGTGGACGCAGACAGGAGTCCCGGATGGTAGTTTGCCTCCCTGGTGCCAGGGCCTGGGATGTGTCTGAACGTGTCCAAGATATCTTGAAATGGGAGGGAGAGGAGCCTGAAGTTGTGGTACATATAGGTACCAACGACATAGGTAGAAAAAGAGAAGAGGTCCTGAAAGGAGAATTTAGGGAGTTAGGAAGGGAGTTAAGGAGAAGGACTGCAAAGGTAACAATCTCAGGATTAATGTCTGTGCCACGCGACAGTGAGAGTAGGAATGGAGCGAGGTGGAGGATAAATGCGTGGCTGAAGTACTGGTGCAGTGGGTATGGATTCAAGTTTCTGGATCATTGGGACCTCTTTTGTGGAAGGTGCGACCTGTACAGAAAGGATGGGTTGCACTTGAACCCGAGGGGGACCAATATCCTGGCGGGGAGATTTGCAAAGGCTACTGGGGAGACTTTAAACTAGAATGGTGGGGGGGAGGGACTCAAATTGGGAAAGCTAGCAGTCAGTGTGTGAGGCAGGAGGCAGAGAATGGTAGCACTCTGACCCAAAATGTAGGGGAGAGAGAAGAAAAAGACAATAAACAGAATAAGAGTGGGTGGGTTTCTTAACATGTGTATATTTTAATGCTAGGAGCATTGTAAGAAAGGTGGATGAACTTAGAGCCTGGATTGACGCCTGGAAGTATGATGTTCAAAAGGGAACTGCAGATGCTGGAAAAGGGTCTGAAGAAGGGTTTCGGCCCGAAATGTCGCCTATTTCCTTCGCTCCATAGATGCTGCTGCACCCGCTGAGTTTCCGCAGCAATTTTGTGTACCCTGGAAGTATGATGTTGTGGCGATCAGTGAAACATGGTTGCAGGAGGGCTGTGATTGGAAACTAAATATTCCAGGATTTTGTTGCTTCAGGTGTGATAGAATTGGAGGGGCAAGAGGTGGAGGTGTTGCATTGCTTATCAGGGAAGATATTACAGCAGTGCTTTGGCAGGATAGATTAGAGGGCTCATCTAGGGAGGCTATTTGGGTGGAACTGAGAAATGGGAAAGGGGTAGCAACACTTATAGGGGTGTATTATAGACCGCCAAATGGGGAGCGAGAATTGGAAGAGAAAATATGTAAGGAGATTGCAGATATTAGTAGTAAGCACAAGGTAGTGATTGTGGGAGATTTCAATTTTACACACATAGAGTGGGAAACACATTTTGTAAATGGGCTGGATGGTTTGGAGTGCAGGATAGTTTTTTGCAACAATACATAGAGGTACCTACTAGAGAAGGGGCGGTGCTGGACCTCCTGTTAGGAAATGAGACGGGTCAGGTGGCAGAGGTATGCGTTGGGGAACAGTTCGGGACCAGTGATCACAATACCATTAGTTTCAATATAATTATGGAGAGGGACAGAACTGGACCTAGGACCTAGTGAATTGGGTCATTTTGTTTTATGGGAAAGATGTGGAAGAGAAATGGAGGACATTTAAAGGTGAAATTTTAAGAGTACAGAATCTTTATGTCCCTGTTCGGTTGAAAGGAAATAGTAAAAATTGGAAAGAGCCATGGTTTTCAAGGGAAATTGGACACTTGGTTCGGAAAAAGAGAGAGAACTATAATAATTATAGGCAGCATGGATTAAATGAGGTGCTTGAGGAGTATAAAGAATGTAAAAAGAATCTTAAGAAAAATTAGAAAAGCTAAAAGAAGATATGAGGTTGCTTTGGCAAGTAAGGTGAAAGTAAATCCAAAGGGTTTCTACAGCTATATTAATAGCAAAAGGATAACGAGGGATAAAATTGGTCCATTAGAGAGTCAGAGTGGACAACTATCTGCAGAGCCAAAAGAGATGGGGGAGATATTGAACAATTTCTTTTCTTCGGTATTCACCAAGGAGTAGGATATTGAATTATGTGAGGTAAGGGAAACGAGTAGAGTAGCTATGGAAACTATGAGATTCATAGAAGAGGAAGTACTTACACTTTTGAAAAATATAAAAGTGGATAAGTCTCCAGGTCCTGACAGGATATTCCCTTGGACATTGAGGGAAGATAGTGTAGAAATAGCAGGGGCTATGACAGAAATATTTCAAATGTCATTAGAAACGGGAATAGTGCCGGAGGATTGACGTACTGTGCATGTTGTTCCATTGTTTAAAAAGGGTTCTAAGAGTAAACCTAGCAATAATAGACCTGTTAGTTTGACGTCAGTGGTGGGCAAATTAATGGAAAGGATACTTAGAGATAATATATATAAGCATCTGGATAAACAGGGTCTGATTAGGAACAGTCAATGTGGATTTGTGCCTGGAAGGTCATGTTTGACAAATCTTGAATTTTTTGAAGCGGTTACTCGGGAAATTGATGAGGGTAAAGCGGTGGATGTTGTCTATATGGACTTCAGTAAGGCCTTTGACAAGGTTCCTCATGGAAGGTTGGTTAAGAAGGTTCAATTGTTGGGTATTAATTGTGGAGTAGCAAGATGGATTCATCAGTGGCTGAATGGGAGATGTCAGAGAGTAATGGTGGATGGCTGTTTGTCAGGTTGGAGGCCAGTGACTAGTGGGGTGCCACAGGGATCTGTGATGGGTCCACTGTTGTTTGTCATGTACATCAATGATCTGGATGATGGTGTGGTAAATTGGATTAGTAAGTATGCAGATTATGGTTGTGTTGTGGATAATCAAGTAGATTTTCGAAATCTACAGAGAGAATTAGGCCATTTGGAAGAGTGGGCTGAAAGATGGCAGATGGAGTTTAGTGCTGATAAGTGTGAGGTGCTACATCTTGGCAGGACAAATCAAAATAGGACGTACATGGTAAATGGTAGGGAATTGAAGAATGCAGGTGAACAGAGGGATCTGGGAATAACTGTGCATAGTTCCCTGAAGGTGGAATCTCATGTAGATAGGGTGGTAAAGAAAGCTTTTGGTATGCTGGCCTTTATAAATCAGAGCATTGAGTATAGAAGTTGGGATATAATGTTAAAATTGTACAAGGCATTGGTGAGGCCAATTCTGGAGCATGGTGTACAATTTTGGTTGCCTAATTATAGGAAGGATGTCAACAAAATAGAGAGAGTACAGAGGAGATTTACTAGAATGTTACCTGGGTTTCAGCAACTAAGTTACAGAGAAAGGTTGAACAAGTTAGGTTTTTATTCTTTGGAGCACAGAAGGTTAAGGGGGGGACTTGATAGAGGTCTTTAAAATGATGAGAGGGATAGACAGAGTTGACGTGGATAAGTTTTTCCCATTGAGAGTAGGGAAGATTTAAACAAGAGGATATGATTTGAGAATTAAGGGAGAGAAGTTTAGGGGTAACATGAGGGGGAACTTCTTTACTCAGAGAGTGGTAGCGGTGTGGAATGAGCTTCCAGTGGAAGTGGTGGAGGCCCGTTCGATTTTATCATTTAAAAATAAATTGGATAGGTATATGGACGGGAAAGGAGTGGAGGGTTATGGTCTGAGTGCAGGTAGATGGGAGAGTAAGTGTTCGGCACGGACTAGATTGGCTGAGATGGCCTGTTTCCGTGCTGTAATTGTTATATGGTTATAAATGGTTAAAAAGGTAATTTATTTGGATATTGCACACATTAGTTAACAAAATGGCCAAATGTGAAAATGAACACTGAATAAGTCCTTATCTACTTATTTAAAGGTTAGGTTAGGTAAGGGGGAGGTGCAGCAAGACCTGGGTGTCCTTGTACTCTGGTCACTGAAAGTTGGCGTGCAGGTACAGCAGGTAGTGAAGAAATCTAATGGAATGCTGGCCTTCATAACAAGAGGATTTCAGTATAGGAGTAAAGAGGTTCTTCTGCAGTTGTATAGGGCTCTGATGAGACCACATCTGGAGTATTGTGTACAGTTTTGGTCTCCAAATTTGAGGAAGGACATCCTTGTGATTGATGCAGTGCAGCGTAGGTTCACGAGATTGATCCCTGGGATGGCGGGACTGTCATATGAGGAAAGATTGAAAAGACTAGGCTTGTATTAGAAACAGAAACATAGAAAATAGGTGCAGGAGTAGAGGCCATTCGGCCCTTCGAGCCTGCACCGCCATCAATATGATCATGGCTGATCATCCAACTCAGTATCCTGTATCTGCCTTCTCTCCATACCCCCTGATCCCTTTAGCCACAAGGGCCACATCTAACTCCCTCTTAAATATAGCCAATGAACTGGCCTCAACTACCTTCTGTGGCAGACAATTCCACAGATTCACCACTGCATGAATTTTTTTTTTCTCATCTCGGTCCTAAAGGAATTCCCTTTTATCCTTAAACCGTGACCCCTTGTCCTGGACTTCCCCAACATCGGGAACAATCTTCCTGCATCTAGCCTGTCCAACCCCCTAAGAATTTTGTAAGTTTCTATAAGATCCCCGCTAAATTCTAGTGAGTACAAGCCGAGTCTATCCAGTCTTTCTTCATATGAAAGTCCTGACATCCCAGGAATCAGTCTGGTGAACCTTCTCTGTACTCCCTCTATGGCAAGAATGTCCTTCCTCAGATTAGGAGACCAAAACTGTACACAATACTCCAGGTGTGGTCTCACCAAGACCCTGGATAACTGCAGTAGAACCTCCCTGCTCCTATACTCAAATCCTTTTGCTATGAATGCTAACATACCATTCGCTTTCTTCACTGCCCGCTGCACCTGCATGCCTACTTTCAATGACTGGTGTACCATGACACCCAGGTCTCGTTGCATCTCCCCTTTTCACCATGTTTCCTGCCTTCAGATACAGAGCCCATCAAGATAACTTTCACGCGCTGAGTTTCCCCAGCATTTTGTCTACCTACCATAGAATATATACACACATCAATAATTCAGATAATAATCTACTTTCCTGTTTTTGCCACCAAAGTGGATAACCTCACATTTATCCACATTATACTGCATCTGCCATGCATTTGCCCACTCACCCAGCCTATCCAAGTCACCTTGCAGTCTCCTAGCATCCTCCTCACAACTAACACTGCCCCCCAGCTTCGTGTCATCCGCAAACTTGGAGATGTTGCATTCAATTCTCTCGTCCAAATCATTAATATATATTGTAAATAGCTGGGGTCCCAGCACTGAGCCTTGCGGTACCCCACTAGTCACTGCCTGCCATTGTGAAAAGGACTCCTACTCTTTGCTTCCTGTCTGCCAGCCAGTTCTCTATTCACATCAATACTGAACCCCCAGTACCCAATATTCACTGGAGTTTAGAAGGATGAGTGTGATCTTATAGAAACATATAAAATTACTAGACTAAGTGGGACAAAGTGATTGGGGTCTCCCAGGTTTTGCACACTGCTCTCTCTCTCATCTTGACAGCCAGAAGGGTGGCTACGTGAGGATGCTGTTCATAGACTTCAGTTCAGCCTTCAACACGATAGTCCCCACCAGACTGGCCGGGAAACTACTGGAATTGGGGCTCAACACCTCCGTGTGTGCCTGGGTCCTGGACTTTCTCACCACCAGGCCCAAGGTAGTCAAGATGGGAGGGAATACATCGAAGTCCCTCACCCTGAGCACAGGATCGCCCCAGGGTTGCGTCCTCAGCCCCCTATTGTACTCCCTGTACACACATGACTTTGTGGCTAGTTTCAGCTCCAACTCAATAATCAAGTTTGCTGATGACACTGTGGTGGTGGGCCTGATCTCAGACAACGATGAGAAGGCCTACCGGGAGGAGGTGGCTGATCTAGCACTCTGGTGCCAGGATAACAGCCTCCTCTTGAACATCAAAAAAACTAAGGAGCTGATCGTGGACTTTAGGAGGGCACATCATCCGAGGACGTACACACCATTGAGGATAAATTGGGATCCTGTGGATAGGGTGATCCTGTGAGATAGAGTTAAATATCTGGGAGTCCACATCTCTGAGGATATGACATGGACATCACACGCCTCAGCACTCGTGAGTAAGGCAAGGCAGCGCCTTTACCACCTCAGGCAATTGAGGAAATTCAGAGTGTCTCCGAGGATCCTCCAGTGCTTCTACGCAGCGGCTGTGGAAAGCATCTTGTCCGGAAACATTACCATCTGGTTTGGGAATTGCTCTGCCCAGGACAAGAAGGCTCTGCAGAGAGTAGTGCGTTCGGCCGAACGCGCTATGGGAACTTCACTCGCCACCTCCCTGCAGGAACTATACATCAGGAGGTGCAACTCCAGAGCCAATAAAATCATGGGAGACCCCTTCCACCCCTGCAACGGACTGTTCCAGCTGCTACGTTCAGGCAAACGCCTCTGTTGCCATGCGGTGAGAACAGAGAGGTTGAGAAGGAGTTTCTTCCCAGAGGCCATTCGAGCTGTAAACTCCTATCTCACCAGGGACTGACTTTACTGAACGTTTTTCCTTCCATTATTTAATATGTAAAAGTATATGTGTGTGTTTATGATTGTGTTTATAGTTTGTTTGGTTGTTTGTTTGTTTGTCTTTTTGCACAAAGTCCGCGAGCATTGCCACTTTCATTTCACTGCACATCTCGTATGTGTATGTGATGAATAAACTTGACTTGACCCATGGGTCCCAGCATTACACGGGAGGGCTGGTCACCCAACGCAATATTCCACCTCCCACCAATTCCAATGTTGCTCGCCAGTGGGGGGAGGGGGGTGGGGTGGCTTGATGTTGCACTAGTATGGGTGTTGTGGGCCAAAGGTACTGGTTTCCAGAGGGCTAGTATAGACATTGTGGGCCGAATGGATTCTTGGGCTGGCAGCTCAGTCACTGAGGCCTGGCAGTACAGTCACTCGGACCTGCCAGGCTGGCAGCTGAGAAACTGCCAGAAATTGTGCCCAAAACAGGTGACGGACTCCGTGAGAGAGAACGGGGAAGGGGTGGACTGAATGGATTATTGGGCTGGCAGTTCAGTGAGTCATGGCTGGATGGCTGGCAGTTCACTT
This sequence comes from Amblyraja radiata, assembly GCF_010909765.2. Classification (NCBI taxonomy): domain Eukaryota; kingdom Metazoa; phylum Chordata; class Chondrichthyes; order Rajiformes; family Rajidae; genus Amblyraja; species Amblyraja radiata. The sequence continues at coordinate 37,910 of NW_022630839.1, read as the reverse complement.
ACGCAGGGCTGATGGGCTGGCAGTTCACGTACTCAGGGCTGGTGGGCTGGCAGTGCAGTCACTCACGGCTGATGGGCTGGCAGTGCAGTCACTCATGGCTGGTGTGGTGGCAGTTCATTCAGTCACCCTTCCTCCCTTCATCCCCCACTCTGTTCTTTGCCATTCCCCTCCCCCCCCCCCACGCATTCAGTCCATCTCCCCACAACCTCCCCCCATGCACTCTTAGTGGCTCTCCCACAGAGCAGCCATTCCTGCAGATGAAGTTCCCATTGTGATGAAGAACACGCAGGCATGAAAAGTGGAAAAAGGATTTATTAAAGTTTAAATTGTGAATTACTCTTAAAATACAAGAACAAATTAAATGTTAAACATGAGAATTTTAAAGTTATTTCTTGTTGTGTTCTGCTGCTCACTGCCTCTTGATGGCTATTTGCTGTTGATAAAAAAGAGACAATTTTAATATAGAGAGATTGAGCGGAAGTAATTTCTTGTAATTCTCAATCCTCTGGATTCATTGAAGAATTTGTGCAAAACATGTTTTTGAGGCGGGGATCTGTCGGGGTTGGGTGGCGGGTGGGTTCTTCTTTCGTGTGGCGTGCACAGCCTAAAGTTGTAGGACAACTTGTACTATTTGATCTTCTGTTTGTGCACGTCGAGTTGATTGCATTACTCGAAACAGGGCGGACCACATGAAGGTTGCAATCTTCCACCCCGGTGGTGGCAAACGTCCTGCAGCCGAGAGAGGGGGGCGGCTTCAGGCGGGGGCTCTCGTGGGCTGTTGAGGGAAGGGGTGTCCTGCAGCGGGGGATGGGGGCGGCTTCAAGAGGGGGAGGATCCTATAGCCAGGCGGAGGGCAGCATTTGAGGTGGGGATGCCGGCGGGGGGGGGGGGGGGGGGGGGGGGGGGGGGGTGAGTGACCTACTCATGGCCTCTGGACTCACTGCCTTGGGACTAACTCATGGCCTCTGGACTGACTGACTAACTCATGGCCTCTGGACTGACAGACTGAATCACGGCTTGTGAACTGACTGACTTATGCCCGACTTCTGGAGTCACGTCCGACTTTTGTAAACTGAAAACTGTAACATCCACATTGAGGAACAGCTTCTTCCTGACAGCCATCAGGCTATTAAATATAACGAATAAGCTCTGAACTACGAAAGACTATATTATTTGTACTATTTGTTATTTGTTGATCACACACACATCCTCCACCTCACAGACACTCACACACACACAGACCCTCACACACACACAGACCCTCACACACACACAGACTCTCTCTCACACACACACTCTCGCACACACACACACTCTCGCACACACACACATATATACACAAACACAGACTCTCAGACACACACACAGACTCTCAGACACACACACAGACTCACACACACACACACACTCACATACATACACACACATACATACACACACACACACAGACTCACACAGACACTCTCTCACACACACATTTCCACACACACATATACACATACACACACAGACACACACACACAGACTCACATACACACACAGACTCACACACTCACACACACACATATACACACAGACACTATCACACACACACACTCTCACACACACACACACATATACACACACACTCACACATACAACCAATAATAAAACGCCAAGTAACTTCAGAACGTGATGAACATACAGTGATTCAAACGTTTAAAGCCTCCTGTAGAGGCGGCTGCTGCTGAAGCAAAAACGTGCTTTAAATAACGTCCAACAAACACACTCACCACAGACAGAGCAGTCAGCTCTCTTGAATTATTCAACGGTCTTCACTATGCCTTCTGCAGTCAGCGCCATCTTGCCACAAACCGGAAATGACGCAGTCAGCGCCATCTTGACCCTAACTGGAAATTACGTCATCGGCGCCATCTTGCAACTGAGCGGAAGTCAAGGAATGAGAGCCAATTTTACAAATAAACAGTCCTGATGTAATAAAATGTTTATTCACACTTTGTCCATCCGAAAACTGTTGCAATGATTTTAATATCAGCCACTTGATAATCCATCCATTTTGTGAACACACACCTTTTAAAAGGTTAGGCCAAAAAGCCAATTATGGCAAAAATACTAAACAAGCCAACAAAATACATTCGTTTTGCTGAAAGCACTTTAAAAAAGCCAAGCAATTGGGGAACAAACACTGAGCAAGCAATCCAACAAAACACAGCCATTCGCTGAAGACCACATCGAGGGGACTCACCGTGGGGTGTGTGTGTGTGGTGTGTGTGTGTGTGAGGGGTTTGTGTGGGTGTGTGTGTGGGGAGTTTGTGTGGGTGTGTGTGGGGGGGGGGGGGTGGTGGTGTGTGTGTGGTGGGTGTGTGTGAGTGTGTGTGTCGGTGCGTGGGTGTGGGTGCGTGCGTGTGGGGGGGGGGGTTGTATGTGTGTGGTGTGTGTGTTGCGTGTGTGTGGTGGGGGGGTGGGGGTATGTGTGTGTGTGGTGTGGGTGTGTGTGTGGGGGGGTTGTATGTGTGGTGTGTGTGTGTATGGGTGGGTGTGTAGTGTGTGCGTGTGGTGTGTGTGTTGCGCGTGTGTGTGTGTGGGGGGGGGGTGTGAGGGGGTGTGTGTGGGTGGGTGTGTGTTAGTCTGAGGGTCTGAGTGTGTGTGGTTGTGTGTGTGTGCGTGGGGTGTGTGTGTGTGGAGGTGTGTGTGGGGTGTGTGTGGAGTGTGTGGGTGTGTGTGTGGGGTGTGTGTGTGTGTGTGGGGTGTGTGTGTGTGTGTGTGGTGTGTGTGTGTGGGTGTGTGCGTGTGTGTGGGTGTGTGCGTGTGTTTGGGTGTGTGAGTGTGTGTGTGTGTGTGTGGGGGGGTTTGTGTGTGTGTGGGTGTGTGTAGGGTGTGTGTGTGTGTGTGTGTGGGGGGGGTGTGTGTGGCGGTGTGGGTGTGTGTGTGTGTGTGGGGGGGAGGTGTGTTTGTGTGGGGGTGTGGTGTTTTGGGTTTGTTTTTGTTTTTTTGTGGTGTAGGTTTGTGAGTGTTTGTGTGTGTGAGTGTGTGTGTGTGGTGGGGGTGTGTGTGGGGGTGGGGGTGTTTTGTGGGGGGGGGGTTGTATGTGTGTGGTGTGTGTGTGTGTATGGGTGGGTTGTGTTTTGTGTTTTGCTTTGGTGTTTTGGTTGGGGTTTTGTGTGTGGTGGGAGTGTGGTTGTTGGGTAGGGTGGGTGGGGGGTCTGTGGTTTTGAGAGGGTTTGGGGGGGTTTTGTTTTGTGGGTTGTGTGTGTGGGTTTGTGTGTGTGTTGGGGGGTGTGTGTGTGTGTGGGTGGGGGTGGGGGGGTGTGTGTGTGTGTGTGGGGGGGTATTTGTGTGGGGGTGTGTGTGTGGGTGTGGGTGTGTGTGTGTGTGTGTGTGGGGGGGTGTGTGTATGGGGGGGTGTGTGTGGGGGTGTGTGTGTGGGTGTGTGTGTGTGGGTGTGTGTGTGTGTGGGGTGTGTGTGTGTGTGTATGTGTGGGTGTGTGTGTGTGTGTGTGTGTGTGTGTGTGTGTGTGTGTGTGTGTGTGTGCATGTGGGTGTGGGTGTGTATGTGTGGTGTGTGTGTGTGTGTGTGTGTGTGTGTGTGTGTGTGTGTGTGTGTGTGTGTGTGTGTGTGTGTGTGTGTGTGTGTATATGAGGATATGACATGAGCATCACACGTCTCAGCACTCGTGAGTAAGGCAAGGCAGCGCCTTTACCACCTCAGGCAATTGAGGAAATTCAGAGTGTCTCCGAGGATCTTCCAGTGCTTCTACTCAGCGGCTGTGGAAAGCATCTTGTCCGGAAATATTAGCATCTGGTTTGGGAATTGCTCTGCCCAGGACAAGAAGGCTCTGCAGAGAGTAGTGCGTTCGGCAGAACGCACTATGGGAACTTCACTCGCCCCCCTGCAGGAACTATACATCAGGAGGTGCAGATCCAGAGCCAATAAAATCATGGGAGACCCCTTCCACCCCTGCAATGGACTGTTCCAGCTGCTACGGTCAGGCAAACGCCTCCGTTGCCATGCTGTGAGAACAGAGAGGTTGAGAAGGAGTTTCTTCCCAGAGGCCACGAGGACTGTAAACTCCTATCTCACCAGGGACTAACTTTTACTGTACCATTCTACTGCTTTTTTTTTTAAATTGCTGTCTTTTTCCCTTTTTCCTTCCGCCCACGATATTTAATATGTTAAAGAATATGTCATTCTGTTACATTCTGTTTGTAGTTTGTTTGGTTGGTTGTTTGTTTGTCTTTTTGCACAAAGTCCGCGAGCATTGCCACTTTTTATTTCACTGCAAATCTCGTATGTGCATGTGACCAATAAACTTGACTTGACCCCACACCCCCTCCCCACCCTCTCCCTCATTCTCCCCTTCATTCACTCTCTTTCTTTCCCTCTCTCCTCCCCCCTCCTCTCCTTGTCCTCTCACCTTCCCTCCCTCATTCTCCCTCACTCTCTCTCTCTCTCTTTCTCCCTCCCTTCCTTCTCTCTCTTCTCCTCTCCCTCATTCTCATCCCTTCTCTCCCTCCCTCGCTTCCCTACATCCTCACCGCCTCCTCCTCCCTCCATTTCTCTCTCCCTCCCTCCTTCACCTCATCGCTTTGAATCCGCCGCCTCCTCTCCCTCTCCCGCTCCCCCGTCAAATGTTCCTCCACAGCGGCTTCACCCCGCCCATCTCCCTCTCTCCCCCTCTTCCCCCTCTCTATCTCTCCTCCCTCTCTCTTACCTCCCTCTCTCCCCCCCCCTCGCACTCTCCCCCTCTCTCTCTCTATCTCTCCCCCCTCTTACAATTTACAATTGGTGGAGCATTGACCACGTCGCAACGCCGGTGTTTCGTGCGTTACTCGTGAGTGGGTGTGCGCCGGAAGCTGCCTTGTCCTCCAGAAGGATCGGGCCAATCCCAGCCTCTCGCCCTTGATCTGATGGCCTTTGGTCAACTTGTCGTCTCCCCTCCGTCACATGGTCACAGTGACCCCGTCTCTCTCTCTCTCTCTCTCCCCCCGTCACATGGTCATCTTGTCGTTTCCCCCCCCCCCCATCACATGGTCACCTTGTCCTCTCCCCCTCACCGACACATGGTCACCTTGTCCCTCTCCCCCCCCCGTCACATGGTCACCTTGTCCCTCTCCCCCCCCCCCCACCCCCGTCACAGTGGACCCAACACAGATCTCTGAGGCACCCCACTAGTCACTGGCCTCCAACCTGACAAACAACCATCCACCATTACTCTCTGGCATCTCCCATTCAGCCACTGTTGAATCCATCTTGCTACTCCACCATTAATACCCAACAATTGAACCTTCTTAACCAACCTTCCATGAGGAACCTTGTCAAAGGCCTTACTGAAGTCCATATAGACAACATCCACTGCTTTACCCTCAACAATTTCCTGAGTAACCTCTTCAAAAAATTCAAGAAGATTAGTCAAACATGACCTTCCAGGCACAAATCCATGTTGACTGTTCCTAATCAGTCCCTGTTTATCCAGATGCTTATCTATATTATCTCTAAGTAGCCTTTCCATTAATTTGCCCACCACTGACGTCAAACTAACAGGTCTATAATTGCTAGGTTTACTCTTAGAACCCTTTTTAAACAATGGAACAACATGCGCAGTACGCAAATCATATAACCATATAACCATATAACAATTACAGCACGGCAACTTGCCATCTCGACCCTTCTAGTCCGTGCCGAACATGTATTCTCCCCTAGTCCCATATACCTGCGCTCAGACCATAACCCTCCATTCCTTTCCCGTCCATATAACTATCCAATTTATTTTTAAATGATAAAAACGAACCTGCCTCCACCACCTTCACTGGAAGCTCATTCCACACAGCCACCACTCTCTGAGTAAAGAAGTTCCCTCTCATGTTACCCCTAAACTTCTGTCCCTTAATTCACAAGTCATGTCCCCTTGTTTGAATCTTCCCTACTCTCAGTACGAAAAGCTTATCCACGTCAACTCTGTCTATCCCTCTCATCATTTTAAAGACCTCTATCAAGTCCCCCCTTAACCTTCTGCGCTCCAAAGAGTAAAGCCCTAACTTGTTCAACCTTTCTCTGTAACTTAGTTGCTGAAACCCAGGCAACATTCTAGTAAATCTCCTCTGTACTCTCTCTATTTTGTTGACATCCTTCCTATAATTATGCGACCAAAATTGTACATCATACTCCAGAATTGGCCTCACCAATGCCTTGTACAATTTTAACATTACATCCCAACTTCTATACTCAATGCTCTGATTTATAAAGGCCAGCACACCAAAAGCTTTCTTTACCACCCTATCTACATGAGATTCCACTTTCAGGGAACTGTGCACAGTTATTCCCAGATCCCTCTGTTCACCTGCATTCTTCAATTCGGGACCATTTACCATGTACGTCCTATTTTGATTTGTCCTGCCAAGATGTAGCACCTCACACTTATCAGCATTAAACTCCATCTGCCATCTTTCAGCCCACTCTTCCAACTGGCATAAACCTCTCTGTAGACTTTGAAAATCTACTTCATTATCCACAACACAACCTATCTTAGTATCATCTGCATATTTACTAATCCAATTTACCACACCGTCATCCAGATCATTGATGTACATGACAAACAACAGTGGACCCAACACAGATCCCTGAGACACCCCACTAGTCACTGGCCTCCAACCTGACAAACAACCATCCACCATTACTCTCTGGCATCTCCCATTCAGCCACTGTTGAATCCATCTTGCTACTCCACCATTAATACCCAACAATTGAACCTTCTTAACCAACCTTCCATGAGGAACCTTGTCAAAGGCCTTACTAAAGTCCATATAGACAACATCCACTGCTTTGCCCTCATCAGTTTCCCGAGTAACCTCTTCAAAAAATTCAAGAAGCTTAGTCAAACATGACCTTCCAGGCACAAATCCATGTTGACTGTTCCTAATCAGACCCTGTTTATCCAGATGCTTATATATATTATCTCTAAGTATCCTTTCCATTAATTTGCCCACCACTGACGTCAAACTAACTGGTCTATAATTGCTAGGTTTACTCTTATACCCCTTTTTAAACAATGGAACAACATGCGCAGTACGCCAATCCTCCGGCACTATTCCCGTTTCTAATGACATTTGAAATATTTCTGTCATAGCCCCTGCTATTTCTGCACTAACTTCCCTCAATGTCCTAGGGAATATCCTGTCCGGACCTGGAGACTTATCCACTTTTATATTTCTCAAAAGTGTCAGTACTTCCTCTTCTTTGAATCTCATAGTTTCCATAGCTATAGCTATATTATCTCTAAGTATCCTTTCCATTAATTTGCCCACCACTGACGTCAAACTAACTGGTCTATAATTGCTAGGACATTTGAAATATTTCTGTCATAGCCCCTGCTATTTCTACACTAACTTCCCTCAATGTCCTAGGGACATCATCTTGGCTATCTGTTTAAGAAAGAACTGCAGATCCTTCGCTCCATAGATGCTGCCTCACCCGCTGAGATTCTCCAGTATTTTTTGTCTACCTTTGATTTTTCCAGCATCTGCAGTTCCTTCTTAAACATTTTGTCTACTCCACTGTGAAATCTCCTCAAGGTATGTCTACTTTGAAGAAGTTCTCCTCTCTCCAAAGACCGTTTAGCAACCCCCTCTCTCACTGTCACCCCCCCCTCCCCTCTGTGATTCCCCCTTCCTTGCAACTCTACGAGTCCCACCGTAAATTGGAGGAGCAGCACCTCATATTTCGTAATCAACATTTGCACGTAATATGCAAGATTGTAGCCAGTAGCTAATTTCCATCTTTAGTCCCACACAAGGTAAACACATCCCAAACAAGGTAAAAACAAAAGACAAAAACAAAACAAACAATATGGTTTAGCCTGCAGTCATAACATAGAATAAATAACAAACACTCAACACAGTTTAAAGTCCCAAAGTCATTGTCTCTTCCCTCCTTGCTTTCCCTCTGCGCTGAGGCAATCCAAGCCTCCGATGTTGTGACCCCGCCGGGTGACGGTAGGTAAGTCCCGCGGCTGAATCCGAGCTCCGCAAACGGGCCGGTTCAAACTCCGCGGCCCGGGGCGGTCCAAGCTGCCGAAGCTGCCGTCCTCCAGTCTAGCGAACGCAGCTGTAGTTGAACATTGACTTCTCCAATTTCAGGTAGTCCCTGCTTTCTCTCTTCATCCCCTCCACTTTCCAGCTCTCCCACAGCCCACTGTCTCTGCCTCTTCCATTCTTTTTCCCAAAGATCCTATTGCAAGCAAGATAGTCCACTCGACGAAAAGGACGTAGTACGGTCATGGACAGATTCATGGGTAATGTTAGGCCCCATTTCCGTAACCGGCTTCCGTCTCCGCACCAACGATCCCATATCGGAGCAAAGATACTAGTGCGGTTACGGAAACATCCTCGTAAAAATTAAAATAATTTGGTAAAAATCTTCTCCTCATTTTCAGAATTTTAATTTATTAACACAAACTGTTCCCCCGCAACGTTGATTACACTGCGAGTCGGGTCAGGTTACTGAAATGGATGAAAAAAAGGCCCATGTTCCGCTCCGTTGCGTACTACACGTCAGCCCATTGCATTTAGCTGGAGTGGTCTATCTTGCTCCACTATAGGATCTTTGCTTTTTCCTGCCACCCCCCCCCACATCAATAGACAATTGACAATAGGTGCAGGAGTAGGCCATTCGGCCCTTCGAGCCAGCACCGCCATTCAATGTGATCATGGCTGATCAGTACCCCGTTCCTGCCTTCTCCCCATATCCCCTGACTCCGCTATCTTTAAGAGCCCTATCTAGCTCTCTCTTGAAAGTATCCAGAGAACCTGCCTCCACCACCCTCTGAGGCAGAGAATTCCACAGACTCACAACTCTCTGTGAGAAAAAGTGTTTCCTCATCTCCGTTCTAAATGGCTTACCCCTTATTCTTAAACTGTGTGGCCCCTGGATCTGGACTCCCCCAACATTGGGAACATGTTTCCTGCCTCTAGCGTGTCCAAACGCTTAACAATCTTACATGTTTCAATGAGAAACCCTCTCATCCTTCTAAACTCCAGAGTGTACAAGCCCAGCCGCACCATTCTCTCAGCATATGACAGTCCCACTATCCTGGGAATTAACCTGGTGAACCTACGCTGGGCTCCCTCAATAGCAAGAATGTCCTTCCTCAAATTAGGGGACCAAAACTACACAATACACCAGGTGTGGTCTCATTAGGGCCCTGTACAACTGCAGAAGGACCTCTTTGCTCCTATATTTAACTCTTGTTATGAAGGCCAAAACTGCACACAATACTCCAGGTGTGGTCTCATTAGGGCCCTGTACAACTGCAGAAGGACCTCTTTGCTCCTAGACTCAACTCCTCTTGTTATAAATGCCAACATGCCATTTGCTTTCTTCACTGCCTGCTGTACCTGCATGCTTACTTTCATAGACTGATGTACAAGGTACCCAGATACTTCAGCGTCATCTGCTAACTTGCTTCTCATGTCTCATCCAAATCGTTGAACTAATCCACAAACATCAATGGACCCAGCACCAATCCCTGAGGCACAGAACTAGTCACAGGCCTCCAGTCCCAATAAACAACAACCTGACACCATCACACTCTGCTTCCTTCCACAGCCAATTCTCCACCCACTTTGCTGGTTCTCCCTCAATCCCAGACCCATCCACATGGTCACCTTGTCCCTCAATCCCAGACCCGTCACATAGTTAACTTGTCACTCTCCCCCCCGTCACATGGTCACCTTGCCCCTCAATCCCAGACCCATTACATGGTCACCTTGTCCTTCAATCCCAGACCCATCACATGGTCACCTTGTCCCTCAATCCCAGACCCATTACATGGTCACCTTGTCCCTCAATCCCAGACCCATTACATGGTCAACTTGTCCCTCAATCCCAGACCCATCACATGGTCACCTTGTCCCTCAATCCCAGACCCATCACATGGTCAACTTGTCCCTCAATCCCAGACCCATTACATGGTCAACTTGTCCCTCAATCCCAGACCCATTACATGGTCAACTTGTCCCTCAATCCCAGACCCATCACATGGTCACCTTGTCCCTCAATCCCAGACCCATCACATGGTCACCTTGTCCCTCAATCCCAGACCCATCACATAGTCAACTTGTCCCTCAATCCCAGACCCATCACATGGTCAACTTGTCCCTCAATCCCAGACCCATCACATGGTCACCTTGTCCCTCAATCCCAGACCCATCACATAGTCAACTTGTCCCTCAATCCCAGACCCATCACATGGTCAACTAGTCCCTCAATCCCAGACCCGTCACATGGTCACCTTGTCCCTCTCCCCCCCCCCCCCGTCACAGTAGACCCAACACAGATCCCTCAGGCACCCCACTAGTCACTGGCCTCCAACCTGACAAACAACCATCCACCATTACTCTCTGGCATCTCCCATTCAGCCACTGTTGAATCCATCTTGCTACTCCACCATTAATACCCAACAATTGAACCTTCTTAACCAACCTTCCATGAGGAACCTTGTCAACGGCCTTACTGAAGTCCATATAGACAACATCAACTGCTTTACCCTCAACAATTTCCCGAGTAACCTCTTCAAAAAATTCAAGAAGATTAGTCAAACATGACCTTCCAGGCACAAATCCACGTTGACTGTTCCTAATCAGACCCTGTTTATCCAGATGCTTATCTATATTATCTCTAAGTAGCCTTTCCATTAATTTGCCCACCACTGACGTCAAACTAACTGGTCTATAATTGCTAGGTTTACTCTTAGAACCCTTTTTAAACAATGGAACAACATGCGCAGTACGCCAATCATATAACCATATAACAATTACAGCACGGAAACTTGCCATCTCGACCCTTCTAGTCCGTGCCGAACACGTGTTCTCCCCTAGTCCCATATACCTGCGCTCAGACCATAACCCTCCATTCCTTTCCCGTCCATATAACTATCCAATTTATTTTTAAATGATAAAAACGAACCTGCCTCCACCACCTTCACTGGAAGCTCATTCCACACAGCCACCACTCTCTGAGTAAAGAAGTTCCCCCTCATGTTACCCCTAAACTTCTGTCCCTTAATTCTCAAGTCATGTCCCCTTGTTTGAATCTTACCTACTCTCAGTGGGAAAAGCTTATCCACGTCAACTCTCTCTATCCCTCTCATCATTTTAAAGACCTCTATCAAGTCCCCCCTTAACCTTCTGCGCTCCAAAGAATAAAGCCCTAACTTATTCAACCTTTCTCTGTAACTTAGGTGCTGAAAGCCAGGCAACATTCTAATAAATCTCCTCTGTACTCTCTCTATTTTGTTGACATCCTTCCTATAATTAGGCGACCAAAATTGTACACCAGACTCCAGAATTGGCCTCACCAATGCCTTGTACAATTTTAACATTACATCCCAACTTCTATACTCAATGCTCTGATTTATAAAGGCCAGCACACCAAAAGCTTTCTTTACCACCCTATCTACATGAGATTCCACTTTCAGGGAACTGTGCACAGTTATTCCCAGATCCCTCTGTTCACCTGCATTCTTCAATTCGGGACCATTTACCATGTACGTCCTATTTTGATTTGTCCTGCCAAGATGTAGCACCTCACACTTATCAGCATTAAACTCCATCTGCCATCTTTCAGCCCACTCTTCCAACTGGCATAAACCTCTCTGTAGACTTTGAAAATCTACTTCATTATCCACAACACAACCTATCTTAGTATTATCTGCATACTTACTAATCCAATTTACCACACCATCATCCAGATCATTGATGTACATGACAAACAACAGTGGACCCAACACAGATCCCTGAGACACCCCACTAGTCACTGGCCTCCAACCTGACAAACAACCATCCACCATTACTCTCTGGCATCTCCCATTCAGCCACTGTTGAATTTATCTTGCTACTCCACCATTAATACCCAACAATTGAACCTTCTTAACCAACCTTCCACGAGGAACCTTGTCAAAGGCCTTACTAAAGTCCATATAGACAACATCCACTGCTTTACCCTCATCAGTTTCCCGAGTAACCTCTTCAAAAAATTCAAGAAGTTTAGTCAAACATGACCTTCCAGGCACAAATCCATGTTGACTGTTCCTAATCAGACCCTGTTTATCCAGATGCTTATATATATTATCTCTAAGTATCCTTTCCATTAATTTGCCCACCACAGACGTCAAACTAACAGGTCTATAATTGCTAGGTTTACTCTTAGACCCCTTTTTAAACAATGGAACAACATGCGCAGTACGCCAATCCTCCGGTACTATTTCCGTTTCTAATGACATTTGAAATATTTCTGTCATAGCCCCTGCTATTTCTACACTAACTTCCCTCAATGTCCTTGGGAATATCCTGTCCGGACCTGGAGACTTATCCACGTTTATATTTCTCAAAAGTGTCAGTACTTCCTCTTCTTTGAATCTCATAGTTTCCATAGCTATAGCTATATTATCTCTAAGTATCCTTTCCATTAATTTGCCCACCACTGACGTCAAACTAACTGGTCTATAATTGCTAGGACATTTGAAATATTTCTGTCATAGCCCCTGCTATTTCTACACTAACTTCCCTCAATGTCCTAGGGACATCATCTTGGCTATCTGTTTAAGAAAGAACTGCAGATCCTTCGCTCCATAGATGCTGCCTCACCCGCTGAGTTTCTCCAGTATTTTTGTCTACCTTTGATTTTTCCAGCATCTGCAGTTCCTTCTTAAACATTTTGTCTACTCCACTGTGAAATCTCCTCAAGGTATGTCTACTTTGAAGAAGTTCTCCTCTCTCCAAAGACCGTTTAGCAACCCCCTCTCTCACTGTCACCCCCCCCCCCCCTCTGTGATTCCCCCTTCCTTGCAACTCTACGAGTCCCACCGTAAATTGGAGGAGCAGCACCTCATATTTCGTTTGGGCAGTTTACACCCCAGCGGTATGAATTTGAATGGATTTTATTAGGGACAGTGCATATTAATCAACATTTGCATGTAATATGCAAGATTGTAGCCAGTAGCTAATTTCCATCTTTAGTCCCACACAAGGTAAACACATCCCAAACAAGGTAAAAACAAAAGACAAAAACAAAAACAAAACAAACCATATGGTTTAGCCTGCTGTCATAACATAGAATAAATAACAAACACTCAACACAGTTTAAAGTCCCAAAGTCATTGTCTCTTCCCTCCTTGCTTTCCCTCTGCGCTGAGGCAATCCAAGCCCCCGATGTTGTGACCCCGCCGGGTGACGGTAGGTAAGTCCCGCGGCTGAATCCGAGCTCCGCAAACGGGCCGGTTCAAACTCCGCGGCCCGGGGCGGTCCAAGCTGCCGAAGCTGCCGTCCTCTAGTCCAGCGGACGCAGCTGTAGTTGAACATTGACTTCTCCAATTTCAGGTAGTCCCTGCTTTCTCTCTTCATCCCCTCCACTTTCCAGCTCTCCCACAGCCCACTGTCTCTGCCTCTTCCATTCTTTTTCCCAAAGATCCTATTGCAAGCAAGATAGTCCACTCGACGAATAAGACGTAGTACGGTCATGGACAGATTCATGGGTAATTTTAGGCCCCATTTCCGTAACCGGCTTCCGTCTCCGCACCAACGATCCCATATCGGAGCAAAGATACTAGTGCGGTTACGGAAACATCCTCGTAAAAATTAAAATAATTTGGTAAAAATCTTCTCCTCATTTTCAGAATTTTTATTTATTAACACAAACTGTTCCCCCGCAACGTTGATTACACTGCGAGTCGGGTCAGGTTACTGAAATGGATGAAAAAAAGGCCCATGTTCCGCTCCGTTGCGTACTACACGTCAGCCCATTGCATTTAGCTGGAGTGGTCTATCTTGCTCCACTATAGGATCTTTGCTTTTTCCTGCCACCCCCCACATCAATAGACAATTGACAATAGGTGCAGGAGTAGGCCATTCGGCCCTTCGAGCCAGCACCGCCATTCAATGTGATCATGGCTGATCAGTACCCCGTTCCTGCCTTCTCCCCATATCCCCTGACTCCGCTATCTTTAAGAGCCCTATCTAGCTCTCTCTTGAAAGTATCCAGAGAACCTGCCTCCACCACCCTCTGAGGCAGAGAATTCCACAGACTCACAACTCTCTGTGAGAAAAAGTGTTTCCTCATCTCCGTTCTAAATGGCTTACCCCTTATTCTTAAACTGTGTGGCCCCTGGTTCTGGACTCCCCCAACATCGGGAACATGTTTCCTGCCTCTAGCGTGTCCAAAAGCTTAACAATCCTACATGTTTCAATGAGAAACCCTCTCATCCTTCTAAACTCCAGAGTGTACAAGCCCAGCCGCACCATTCTCTCAGCATATGACAGTCCCACTATCCTGGGAATTAACCTGGTGAACCTGCGCTGGGCTCCCTCAATAGCAAGAATGTCCTTCCTCAAATTAGGGGACCAAAACTGTACACAATACACCAGGTGTGGTCTCACTAGGGCCCTGTACAACTGCAGAAGGACCTCTTTGCTCCTATATTCAACTCTTGTTATGAAGGCCAGAACTGCACACAATACACCAGGTGTGGTCTCATTAGGGCCCTGTACAACTGCAGAAGGACCTCTTTGCTCCTAGACTCAACTACTCTTTTTATAAATGCCAACATGCCATTTGCTTTCTTCACTGCCTGCTGTACCTGCATGCTTACTTTCATAGACTGATGTACAAGGACCCCCAGATACTTCAGCGTCATCTGCTAACTTGCTTCTCATGTCTCATCCAAATCGTTGATCTAATCCGCAAACATCAATGGACCCAGCACCAATCCCTGAGGCACAGCACTAGTCACAGGCCTCCAGTCCCAATAAACAACAACCTGACACCATCACACTCTGCTTCCTTCCACAGCCAATTCTCCACCCACTTTGCTGGTTCTCCCTCAATCCCAGACCCATCCACATGGTCACCTTGTCCCTCAATCCCAGACCCGTCACATAGTTAACTTGTCACTCTCCCCCCGTCACATGGTCAACTTGTCCCTCAATCCCAGACCCGTCCACATGGTCACCTTGTCCCTCAATCCCAGACCCGTCCACATGGTAAACTTGTCACTCTCCCCCGTCACATGGTCACATTGTCCCTCTCCCCCCCACGTCACATGGTCAACTTGTCCCTCAATCCCAGACCCATCAGATGGTCACCTTGTCCCTCAATCCCAGACCCATCACATGGTCACCTTGTCCCTCAATCCCAGACCCGTCACCTAGTTAACTTGTCACTCTCCCCCCCGTCACATGGTCACCTTGTCCCTCAATCCCAGACCCGTCACATGGTCACCTTGTCCCCCCTCCCCGTCACATGGTCACCTTGTCCCTCAATCCCAGACCCATCACATGGTCAACTTGTCCCTCAATCCCAGACATGTCCACATGGTCAACTTGTCCCTCAATCGCAGACCCGTCACATGGTCAACTTGTCCCTCAATCGCAGACCCGTCACATGGTCAACTTGTCCCTCAATCCCAGACCGATCACATGGTCAACTAGTCCCTCAATCCCAGACCCGTCACATGGTCACCTTGTCCCTCAATCCCAGACCCGTCCACATGGTAAACTTGTCACTCTCCCCCGTCACATGGTCACCTTGTCCCTCTCCCCCCCACGTCACATGGTCAACTTGTCCCTCAATCCCAGACCCATCACATGGTCACCTTGTCCCTCAATCCCAGACCCGTCACCTAGTTAACTTGTCACTCTCCCCCCCGTCACATGGTCACCTTGTCCCTCAATCCCAGACCCGTCACATGGTCACCTTGTCCCCCCCTCCCCGTCACATGGTCACCTTGTCCCTCAATCCCAGACCCATCACATGGTCACCTTGTTCCTCAATCCCAGACCCGTCACATGGTCAACTTGTCCCTCAATCCCAGACCCGTCACATGGTCACCTTGTCCCTCAATCCCAGACCCGTCACATGGTCAACTTGTCCCTCAATCCCAGACCCGTCACATGGTCAACTTGTCCCTCAATCCCAGACCCATCACATGGTCACCTTGTCCCTCAATCCCAGACCCGTCACATGGTCACCTTGTCCCTCAATCCCAGACCCATCACATGGTCAACTTGTCCCTCAATCCCAGACCCATCACATGGTCAACTTGTCCCTCAATCCCAGACCCATCACATGGTCACCTTGTCCCTCAATCCCAGACCCATCACATGGTCAACTAGTCCCTCAATCCCAGACCCATCACATGGTCAACTTGTCCCTCAATCCCAGACCCATCACATGGGCACCTTTTCCCTCAATCCCAGATCCGTCACATGGTCAATTTGTCCCTCAATCCCAGACCCATCACATGGTCAACTTGTCCCTCAATCCCAGACCCATCACATGGTCAACTTGTCCCTCAATCCCAGACCCGTCACATGGTCACCTTGTCCCTCAATCCCAGACCCATCACATGGTCACCTTGTCCCTCAATCCCAGACCCGTCACATGGTCACCTTGTCCCTCAATCCCAGACCCATCACATGGTCAACTTGTCCCTCAATCCCAGACCCGTCACATGGTCACCTTGTCCCTCAATCCCAGACCCGTCACATGGTCACCTTGTCCCTCAATCCCAGACCCGTCACATGGTCACCTTGTTCCTCAATCCCAGACCCGTCACATGGTCAACTTGTCCCTCAATCCCAGACCCGTCACATGGTCACCTTGTCCCTCAATCCCAGACCCATCACATGGTCACCTTGTCCCTCAATCCCAGACCCGTCACATGGTCAACTTGTCCCTCAATCCCAGACCCATCACATGGTCACCTTGTCCCTCAATCCCAGACCCGTCACATGGTCAACTTGTCCCTCAATCCCAGACCCGTCACATGGTCACCTTGTCCCTCAATCCCAGACCCGTCACATGGTCAACTTGTCCCTCAATCCCAGACCCGTCACATGGTCACCTTGTCCCTCAATCCCAGACCCATCAAATGGTCAACTTGTCCCTCAATACCAGACCCGTCACATGGTCACCTTGTCCCTCAATCCCAGACCCGTCACATGGTCACCTTGTCCCTCAATCCCAGACCCGTCACATGGTCACATTGTCCCTCAATCCCAGACCCATCCCATGGTCAACTTGTCCCTCAATCCCAGACCCGTCACATGGTCACCTTGTCCCTCAATCCCAGACCCGTCACATGGTCACCTTGTCCCTCAATCCCAGACCCGTCACATGGTCAACTTGTCCCTCAATCCCAGGCCCGTCACATGGTCACCTTGTCCCCCTCTCCCCGTCACATGGTCACCTTGTCCCTCAATCCCAGACCCATCACATGGTCACCTTGTCCCTCAATCCCAGACCCGTCACATGGTCACCTTGTCCCTCAATCCCAGACCCATCACATGGTCAACTTGTCCCTCAATTCCAGACCCGTCACATGGTCACCTTGTCCCTCAATCCCAGACCCGTCACATGGTCACCTTGTCCCTCAATCCCAGACCCGTCACATGGTCACCTTGTTCCTCAATCCCAGACCCGTCACATGGTCACCTTGTCCCTCAATCCCAGACCCGTCACATGGTCACCTTGTCCCTCAATCCCAGACCCATCACATGGTCACCTTGTCCCTCAATCCCAGACCCGTCACATGGTCAACTTGTCCCTCAATCCCAGACCCATCACATGGTCACCTTGTCCCTCAATCCCAGACCCGTCACATGGTCAACTTGTCCCTCAATCCCAGACCCGTCACATGGTCACCTTGTCCCTCAATCCCAGACCCGTCACATGGTCAACTTGTCCCTCAATCCCAGACCCGTCACATGGTCACCTTGTCCCTCAATCCCAGACCCATCACATGGTCAACTTGTCCCTCAATACCAGACCCGTCACATGGTCACCTTGTCCCTCAATCCCAGACCCGTCACATGGTCACCTTGTCCCTCAATCCCAGACCCGTCACATGGTCACATTGTCCCTCAATCCCAGACCCATCACATGGTCACCTTGTCCCTCAATCCCAGACCCGTCACATGGTCACCTTGTCCCTCAATCCCAGACCCGTCACATGGTCAACTTGTCCCTCAATCCCAGGCCCGTCACGTGGTCACCTTGTCCCCCTCTCCCCGTCACATGGTCACCTTGTCCCTCAATCCCAGACCCATCACATGGTCAACTTGTCCCTCAATCCCACACCCGTCACATGGTCACCTTGTCCCTCAATCCCAGACCCATCACATGGTCAACTAGTCCCTCAATCCCAGACTCGTCACATGGGCACCTTGTCCCTCAATCCCAGACCCGTCACATGGTCACCTTGTCCCTCAATCCCAGACCCGTCACATGGTCACCTTGTCCCCCTCTCCCCGTCACATGGTCACCTTGTCTCTCAATCCCAGACCCATCACATGGTCAACTTGTCCCTCAATCCCAGACCCATCACGTGGTCAACTTGTCCCTCAATCCCAGACCCATCACATGGTCACCTTGTCCCTCAATCCCAGACCCATCACATGGTCAACTAGTCCCTCAATCCCAGACCCATCACATGGTCAATTTGTCCCTCAATCCCAGACCCATCACATGGTCACCTTGTCCCTCAATCCCAGACCCCACATGGTCACCTTGTCCCTCAATCCCAGACCCGTCCACATGGTCAACTTGTCCCTCAATCCCAGACCCGTCCACATGGTCAACTTGTCCCTCAATCCCAGACCCGTCACATGGTACCTTGTCCCTCAATCCCAGACCCGTCACATGGTCAACTTGTCCCTCAATCCAAGACCCCTCACATGGTCACGTTGTCCCTCAATCCCAGACCCGTCACATGGTCACCTTGTCCCTCAATCCCAGACCCATCACATGGTCAACTTGTCCCTCAATCCCGGACCCGTCACATGGTCACCTTGTCCCTCAATCCCAGACCCGTCACATGGTCACCTTGTCCCTCAATCCCAGACCCGTCACATGGTCACCTTGTCCCTCAATCCCAGACCCGTCACATGGTCACCTTGTCCCTCAGTCCCAGACCCGTCACATGGTCACCTTGTCCCTCAATCCCAGACCCGTCACATGGTCAACTTGTCCCTCAATCCCAGACCCTTCACATGGTCACCTTGTCCCTCAGTCCCAGACCCGTCACATGGTCACCTTGTCCCTCAATCCCAGACCCGTCACATGGTCACCTTGTCCCTCAATCCCAGACCCGTCACATGGTCACCTTGTCCCTCAATCCCAGACCCGTCACATGGTCACCTTGTCCCTCAATCCCAGACCCGTCACATGGTCAACTTGTCCCTCAATCCCAGACTCATCACATGGTCAACTTGTCCCTCAATCCCAGACCCGTCACATGGTCACCTTGTCCCTCAATCCCAGACCTATCACATGGTCAACTTGTCCCTCAATCCCAGACCCGTCACATGGTCACCTTGTCCCTCAATCCCAGACCCATCACATGGTCAACTTGTCCCTCAATCCCAGACCCATCACATGGTCAACTTGTCCATCAATCCCAGACCCGTCACATGGTCAACTTGTCCCTCAATCCCAGACCCGTCACATGGTCACATTGTCCCTCAATCCCAGACCCGTCACATGGTCACCTTGTCCCCCTCTCCCCGTCACATGGTCACCTTGTCCCTCAATCCCGGACCCATCACATGGTCACCTTGTCCCTCAATCCCAGACCCATCACATGGTCAACTAGTCCCTCACTCCCAGACCCATCACATGGTCAACTTGTCCCTCAATCCCAGACCCATCACATGGTCAATTTGTCCCTCAATCCCAGACCCATCACATGGTCACCTTGTCCCTCAATCCCAGACCCGTCACATGGTCACCTTGTCCCTCAATCCCAGACCCATCACATGGTCAACTTGTCCCTCAATCCCAGACCCGTCACATGGTCAACTTGTCCCTCAATCCCAGACCCATCACATGGTCAACTTGTCCCTCAATCCCAGACCCGTCACATGGTCACCTTGTCCCTCAATCCCAGACCCGTCACATGGTCACCTTGTCCCTCAATCCCAGATCCGTCACATGGTCAACTTGTCCCTCAATCCCAGACCCATTACATGGTCAACTTGTCCCTCAATCCCAGACCCATCACATGGTCAACTTGTCCCTCAATCCCAGACCCATTACATGGTCAACTTGTCCCTCAATCCCAGACCCATCACATGGTCACCTTGTCCCGCAATCCCAGACCCATCACATGGTCAACTTGTCCCTCAATCCCAGACCCATCACATGGTCAACTTGTCCCTCAATCCCAGACCCATCACATGGTCACCTTGTCCCTCAATCCCAGACCCGTCACATGGTCACCTTGCCCCTCAATCCCAGACCCGTCACATGGTCAACTTGTCCCTCAATCCCAGACCCGTCACATGGTCAATTTGTCCCTCAATCCCAGACCCATTACATGGTCAACTTGTCCCTCAATCCCAGACCCATCACATGGTCACCTTGTCCCGCAATCCCAGACCCATCACATGGGCAACTTGTCCCTCAATCCCAGACCCATCACATGGTCAACTTGTCCCTCAATCCCAGACCCATCACATGGTCACCTTGTCCCTCAATCCCAGACCCGTCACATGGTCAACTTGTCCCTCTATCCCAGACCCGTCACATGGTCAACTTGTCCCTCAATCCCAGACCCATCACATGGTCACCTTGTCCCTCAATCCCAGACCCGTCCACATGGTCAACTTGTCCCTCAATCCCAGACCCGTCACATGGTCAACTTGTCCCTCAATCCCAGACCCATCACATGGTCACCTTGTCCCTCAATCCCAGACCCGTCACATGGTCACCTTGTCCCTCAATCCCAGACCCGTCACATGGTCAACTTGTCCCTCAATCCAAGACCCCTCACATGGTCACCTTGTCCCTCAATCCCAGACCCATCACATGGTCACCTTGTCCCCCTCTCCCCGTCACATGGTCACCTTGTCCCTCAATCCCAGACCCATCACATGGTCAACTTGTCCCTCAATCCCAGACCCATCACATGGTCACCTTGTCCCTCGATCCCAGACCCATCACATGGTCACCTTGTCCCTCAATCCCAGACCCATCACATGGTCAACTAGTCCCTCAATCCCAGACCCATCACATGGTCAACTTGTCCCTCAATCCCAGACCCATCACATGGTCAATTTGTCCCTCAATCCCAGACCCATCACATGGTCACCTTGTCCCTCAATCCCAGACCCGTCACATGGTCACCTTGTCCCTCAATCCCAGACCCATCACATGGTCAACTTGTCCCTCAATCCCAGACCCGTCACATGGTCACCTTGTCCCTCAATCCCAGACCCGTCACATGGTCACCTTGTCCCTCAATCCCAGACCCATCACATGGTCACCTTGTCCCTCAATCCCAGACCCATCACATGGTCAACTTGTCCCTCAATCCCAGACCCATCACATGGTCAACTTGTCCCTCAATCCCTGACCCGTCACATGGTCACCTTGTCCCTCAATCCCAGACCCATCACATGGTCAACTTGTCCCTCAATCCCAGACCCGTCACATGGTCAACTTGTCCATCAATCCCAGACCCGTCACATGGTCAACTTGTCCCTCAATCCCAGACCCGTCACATGGTCACCTTGTCCCTCAATCCCAGACCCGTCACATGGTCACCTTGTCCCCCTCTCCCCGTCACATGGTCACCTTGTCCCTCAATCCCAGACCCATCACATGGTCACCTTGTCCCTCAATCCCAGACCCATCACATGGTCAACTTGTCCCTCAATCCCAGACCCATCACATGGTCACCTTGTCCCTCAATCCCAGACCCATCACATGGTCAACTAGTCCCTCAATCCCAGACCCATCACATGGTCAACTTGTCCCTCAATCCCAGACCCATCACATGGTCAATTTGTCCCTCAATCCCAGACCCATCACATGGTCACCTTGTCCCTCAATCCCAGACCCGTCACACGGTCAACTTGTCCCTCAATCCCAGACCCGTCACATGGTCACCTTGTCCCTCAATCCCAGACCCGTCACATGGTCACCTTGTCCCCCTCTCCCCGTCACATGGTCACCTTGTCCCTCAATCCCAGACCCATCACATGGTCACCTTGTCCCTCAATCCCAGACCCGTCACATGGTCACCTTGTCCCTCAATCCCAGACCCATCACATGGTCAACTTGTCCCTCAATCCCAGACCCGTCACATGGTCACCTTGTCCCTCAATCCCAGACCCGTCACATGGTCACCTTGTCCCTCAATCCCAGACCCGTCACATGGTCACCTTGTCCCTCAATCCCAGACCCGTCACATGGTCACCTTGTCCCTCAATCCCAGACCCGTCACATGGTCAACTTGTCCCTCAATCCCAGACCCATTACATGGTCAACTTGTCCCTCAATCCCAGACCCATCACATGGTCAACTTGTCCCTCAATCCCAGACCCATTACATGGTCAACTTGTCCCTCAATCCCAGACCCATTACATGGTCAACTTGTCCCTCAATCCCAGACCCGTCACATGGTCAACTTGTCCCTCAATCCCAGACCCATCACATGGTCACCTTGTCCCTCAATCCCAGACCCATCACATGTTCAATTTGTCCCTCAATCCCAGACCCATCACATGGTCAACTTGTCCCTCAATCCCAGACCCATCACATGGTCACCTTGTCCCTCAATCCCAGACCTGTCACATGGTCACCTTGTCCCTCAATCCCAGACCCGTCACATGGTCAACTTGTCCCTCAATCCCAGACCCGTCACATGGTCAACTTGTCCCTCAATCCCAGACCCATTACATGGTCAACTTGTCCCTCAATCCCAGACCCATCACATGGTCAACTTGTCCCTCAATCCCAGACCCATTACATGGTCAACTTGTCCCTCAATCCCAGACCCATCACATGGTCAACTTGTCCCTCAATCCCAGACCCATCACATGGTCAACTTGTCCCTCAATCCCAGACCCGTCACATGGTCACCTTGTCCCTCAATCCCAGACCTATCACATGGTCAACTTGTCCCTCAATCCCAGACCCGTCACATGGTCACCTTGTCCCTCAATCCCAGACCCATCACATGGTCAACTTGTCCCTCAATCCCAGACCCATCACATGGTCAACTTGTCCATCAATCCCAGACCCGTCACATGGTCAACTTGTCCCTCAATCCCAGACCCGTCACATGGTCACCTTGTCCCTCAATCCCAGACCCGTCACATGGTCACCTTGTCCCTCAATCCCAGACCCATCACATGGTCAACTTGTCCCTCAATCCCAGACCCGTCACATGGTCACCTTGTTCCTCAATCCCAAACCCATCACATGGTCACCTTGTCCCGCAATCCCAGACCCATCACATGGTCAACTTGTCCCTCAATCCCAGACCCATCACATGGTCAACTTGTCCCTCAATCCCAGACCCATCACATCGTCACCTTGTCCCTCAATCCCAGACCCGTCACATGGTCACCTTGTCCCTCAATCCCAGACCCGTCACATGGTCAACTTGTCCCTCAATCCCAGACCCATCACATGGTCACCTTGTCCCTCAATCCCAGACCCATCACATGGTCAACTTGTCCCTCAATCCCAGACCCATCACATGGTCAACTTGTCCCTCAATCCCAGACCCATCACATGGTCAATTTGTCCCTCAATCCCAGACCCATCACATGGTCACCTTGTCCCTCAATCCCAGACCCATCACATGGTCACCTTGTCCCTCAATCCCAGACCCATCACATGGTCAACTTGTCCCTCAATCCCAGACCCGTCACATGGTCACCTTGTCCCTCAATCCCAGACGCGTCACATGGTCAACTTGTCCCTCAATCCCAGACCCGTCACATGGTCACCTTGTCCCTCAATCCCAGACCCGTCACATGGTCACCTTGTCCCTCAATCCCAGACCCATCACATGGTCAACTAGTCCCTCAATCCCAGACCCATCACATGGTCAACTTGTCCCTCAATCCCAGACCCATCACATGGTCAATTTGTCCCTCAATCCCAGACCCATCACATGGTCATCTTGTCCCTCAATCCCAGACCCGTCACACGGTCAACTTGTCCCTCAATCCCAGACCCGTCACATGGTCACCTTGTCCCTCAATCCCAGACCCGTCACATGGTCACCTTGTCCCCCTCTCCCCGTCACATGGTCACCTTGTCCCTCAATCCCAGACCCATCACATGGTCACCTTGTCCCTCAATCCCAGACCCGTCACATGGTCACCTTGTCCCTCAATCCCAGACCCATCACATGGTCAACTTGTCCCTCAATCCCAGACCCGTCACATGGTCACCTTGTCCCTCAATCCCAGACCCGTCACATGGTCACCTTGTCCCGCAATCCCAGACCCATCACATGGTCACCTTGTCCCTCAATCCCAGACCCGTCACATGGTCACCTTGTCCCTCAATCCCAGACCCGTCACATGGTCACCTTGTCCATCAATCCCAGACCCGTCACATGGTCACCTTGTCCCTCAATCCCAGACCCGTCACATGGTCAACTTGTCCCTCAATCCCAGACCCATTACATGGTCAACTTGTCCCTCAATCCCAGACCCATCACATGGTCAACTTGTCCCTCAATCCCAGACCCATTACATGGTCAACTTGTCCCTCAATCCCAGACCCGTCACATGGTCACCTTGTCCCTCAATCCCAGACCCGTCACATGGTCACCTTGTCCCTCAATCCCAGACCCATCACATGGTCAACTAGTCCCTCAATCCCAGACCCATCACATGGTCAACTTGTCCCTCAATCCCAGACCCATCACATGGTCAATTTGTCCCTCAATCCCAGACCCATCACATGGTCATCTTGTCCCTCAATCCCAGACCCGTCACACGGTCAACTTGTCCCTCAATCCCAGACCCGTCACATGGTCACCTTGTCCCTCAATCCCAGACCCGTCACATGGTCACCTTGTCCCCCTCTCCCCGTCACATGGTCACCTTGTCCCTCAATCCCAGACCCATCACATGGTCAACTTGTCCCTCAATCCCAGATCCGTCACATGGTCACCTTGTCCCTCAATCCCAGACCCATCACATGGTCAACTTGTCCCTCAATCCCAGACCCGTCACATGGTCAACTTGTCCCTCAATCCCAGACCCGTCACATGGTCACCTTGTCCCGCAATCCCAGACCCATCACATGGTCACCTTGTCCCTCAATCCCAGACCCGTCACATGGTCACCTTGTCCCTCAATCCCAGACCCGTCACATGGTCACCTTGTCCATCAATCCCAGACCCGTCACATGGTCACCTTGTCCCTCAATCCCAGACCCGTCACATGGTCAACTTGTCCCTCAATCCCAGACCCATTACATGGTCAACTTGTCCCTCAATCCCAGACCCATCACATGGTCAACTTGTCCCTCAATCCCAGACCCATTACATGGTCAACTTGTCCCTCAATCCCAGACCCATCACATGGTCACCTTGTCCCGCAATCCCAGACCCATCACATGGTCAACTTGTCCCTCAATCCCAGACCCATCACATGGTCAACTTGTCCCTCAATCCCAGACCCATCACATGGTCACCTTGTCCCTCAATCCCAGACCCATTACATGGTCAACTTGTCCCTCAATCCCAGACCCATCACATGGTCAACTTGTCCCTCAATCCCAGACCCATTACATGGTCAACTTGTCCCTCATTCCCAGACCCGTCACATGGTCAACTTGTCCCTCAATCCCAGACCCATCACATGGTCAACTTGTCCCTCAATCCCAGACCCATCACATGGTCAACTTGTCCCTCATTCCCAGACCCATTACATGGTCAACTTGTCCCTCAATCCCAGACCCATCACATGGTCAACTTGTCCCTCAATCCCAGACCCATCACATGGTCAACTTGTCCCTCAATCCCAGACCCGTCACATGGTCACCTTCTCCCTCAATCCCAGACCTATCACATGGTCAACTTGTCCCTCAATCCCAGACCCGTCACATGGTCACCTTGTCCCTCAATCCCAGACCCATCACATGGTCAACTTGTCCCTCAATCCCAGACCCATCACATCGTCAACTTGTCCATCAATCCCAGACCGTCACATGGTCAACTTGTCCCTCAATCCCAGACCCGTCACATGGTCACCTTGTCCCTCAATCCCAGACCCGTCACATGGTCACCTTGTCCCCCTCTCCCCGTCACATGGTCACCTTGTCCCTCAATCCCAGACCCATCACATGGTCAACTTGTCCCTCAATCCCAGACCCATCACATGGTCAACTTGTCCCTCAATCCCAGACCCATCACATGGTCACCTTGTCCCTCAATCCCAGACCCATCACATGGTCAACTAGTCCCTCAATCCCAGACCCATCACATGGTCAACTTGTCCCTCAATCCCAGACCCATCACATGGTCAATTTGTCCCTCAATCCCAGACCCATCACATGGTCACCTTGTCCCTCAATCCCAGACCCGTCACATGGTCACCTTGTCCCTCAATCCCAGACCCATCACATGGTCAACTTGTCCCTCAATCCCAGACCCGTCACATGGTCACCTTGTCCCTCAATCCCAGACCCGTCACATGGTCACCTTGTCCCTCAATCCCAGACCCATCACATGGTAACCTTGTCCCTCAATCCCAGACCCATCACATGGTCAACTTGTCCCTCAATCCCAGACCCGTCACATGGTCACCTTGTCCCTCAATCCCAAACCTGTCACATGGTCACCTTGTTCCTCAATCCCAGACCCGTCACATGGTCAACTTGTCCCTCAATCCCAGACCCATTACATGGTCAACTTGTCCCTCAATCCCAGACCCATCACATGGTCAACTTGTCCCTCAATCCCAGACCCATTACATGGTCAACTTGTCCCTCAATCCCAGACCCATCACATGGTCAACTTGTCCCTCAATCCCAGACCCATTACATGGTCAACTTGTCCCTCAATCCCAGACCCATCACATGGTCACCTTGTCCCGCAATCCCAGACCCATCACATGGTCAACTTGTCCCTCAATCCCAGACCCATCACATGGTCAACTTGTCCCTCAATCCCAGACCCATCACATCGTCACCTTGTCCCTCAATCCCAGACCCATCACATGGTCAACTTGTCCCTCAATCCCAGACCCGTCACATGGTCACCTTGTCCCTCAATCCCAGACCCATCACATCGTCACCTTGTCCCTCAATTCCAGACCCATCACATGGTCAACTTGTCCCTCAATCCCAGACCCGTCACATGGTCAACTTGTCCCTCAATCCCAGACCCATCACATGGTCAACTTGTCCCTCAATCCCAGACCCATCACATGGTCAATTTGTCCCTCAATCCCAGACCCATCACATGGTCACCTTGTCCCTCAATCCCAGACCCATCACATGGTCACCTTGTCCCTCAATCCCAGACCCATCACATGGTCAACTTGTCCCTCAATCCCAGACCCGTCACATGGTCACCTTGTCCCTCAATCCCAGACCCGTCACATGGTCACCTTGTCCCTCAATCCCAGACCCGTCCACATGGTCACCTTGTCCCTCAATCCCAGACCCGTCACATGGTCAACTTGTCCCTCAATCGCAGACCCGTCACATGGTCAACTTGTCCCTCAATCCCAGACCCATCACATGGTCAACTTGTCCCTCAATCCCAGACCCATCACATGGTCAATTTGTCCCTCAATCCCAGACCCATCACATGGTCACCTTGTCCCTCAATCCCAGACCCATCACATGGTCAACTTGTCCCTCAATTCCAGACCCATCACATGGTCAACTTGTCCCTCAATCCCAGACCCGTCACATGGTCACCTTGTCCCTCAATCCCAGACCCATCACATGGTCAACTTGTCCCTCAATCCCAGACCCGTCACATGGTCAATTTGTCCATCAATCCCAGACCCGTCACATGGTCAACTTGTCCCTCAATCCCAGACCCGTCACATGGTCACCTTGTCCCTCAATCCCAGACCCGTCACATGGTCACCTTGTCCCCCTCTCCCCGTCACATGGTCACCTTGTCCCTCAATCCCAGACCCATCACATGGTCAACTTGTCCCTCAATCCCAGACCCATCACATGGTCAACTTGTCCCTCAATCCCAGACCCATCACATGGTCACCTTGTCCCTCAATCCCAGACCCATCACATGGTCAACTAGTCCCTCAATCCCAGACCCATCACATGGTCAACTTGTCCCTCAATCCCAGACCCATCACATGGTCAACTTGTCCCTCAATCCCAGACCCATCACATGGTCACCTTGTCCCTCAATCCCAGACCCGTCACACGGTCAACTTGTCCCTCAATCCCAGACCCGTCACATGGTCACCTTGTCCCTCAATCCCAGACCCGTCACATGGTCACCTTGTCCCCCTCTCCCCGTCACATGGTCACCTTGTCCCTCAATCCCAGACCCGTCACATGGTCACCTTGTCCCTCAATCCCAGACCCATCACATGGTCACCTTGTCCCTCAATCCCAGACCCATCACATGGTCAACTTGTCCCTCAATCCCAGACCCGTCACATGGTCACCTTGTCCCTCAATCCCAGACCCGTCACATGGTCACCTTGTCCCTCAATCCCAGACCCGTCACATGGTCACCTTGTCCCTCAATCCCAGACCCGTCACATGGTCACCTTGTCCCTCAATCCCAGACCCGTCACATGGTCAACTTGTCCCTCAATCCCAGACCCATTACATGGTCAACTTGTCCCTCAATCCCAGACCCATCACATGGTCAACTTGTCCCTCAATCCCAGACCCATTACATGGTCAACTTGTCCCTCAATCCCAGACCCATTACATGGTCAACTTGTCCCTCAATCCCAGACCCGTCACATGGTCAACTTGTCCCTCAATCCCAGACCCATCACATGGTCACCTTGTCCCGCAATCCCAGACCCATCACATGTTCAACTTGTCCCTCAATCCCAGACCCATCACATGGTCAACTTGTCCCTCAATCCCAGACCCATCACATGGTCACCTTGTCCCTCAATCCCAGACCTGTCACATGGTCACCTTGTCCCTCAATCCCAGACCCGTCACATGGTCAACTTGTCCCTCAATCCCAGACCCGTCACATGGTCAACTTGTCCCTCAATCCCAGACCCATTACATGGTCAACTTGTCCCTCAATCCCAGACCCATCACATGGTCAACTTGTCCCTCATTCCCAGACCCATTACATGGTCAACTTGTCCCTCAATCCCAGACCCATCACATGGTCAACTTGTCCCTCAATCCCAGACCCATCACATGGTCAACTTGTCCCTCAATCCCAGACCCGTCACATGGTCACCTTGTCCCTCAATCCCAGACCTATCACATGGTCAACTTGTCCCTCAATCCCAGACCCGTCACATGGTCACCTTGTCCCTCAATCCCAGACCCATCACATGGTCAACTTGTCCCTCAATCCCAGACCCATCACATGGTCAACTTGTCCATCAATCCCAGACCCGTCACATGGTCAACTTGTCCCTCAAACCCAGACCCGTCACATGGTCACCTTGTCCCTCAATCCCAGACCCGTCACATGGTCACCTTGTCCCTCAATCCCAGACCCATCACATGGTCAACTTGTCCCTCAATCCCAGACCCGTCACCTGGTCACCTTGTTCCTCAATCCCAGACCCATCACATGGTCACCTTGTCCCGCAATCCCAGACCCATCACATGGTCAACTTGTCCCTCAATCCCAGACCCATCACATGGTCAACTTGTCCCTCAATCCCAGACCCATCACATCGTCACCTTGTCCCTCAATCCCAGACCCGTCACATGGTCACCTTGTCCCTCAATCCCAGACCCGTCACATGGTCAACTTGTCCCTCAATCCCAGACCCATCACATGGTCACCTTGTCCCTCAATCCCAGACCCATCACATGGTCAACTAGTCCCTCAATCCCAGACCCATCACATGGTCAACTTGTCCCTCAATCCCAGACCCATCACATGGTCAATTTGTCCCTCAATCCCAGACCCATCACATGGTCACCTTGTCCCTCAATCCCAGACCCATCACATGGTCACCTTGTCCCTCAATCCCAGACCCATCACATGGTCAACTTGTCCCTCAATCCCAGACCCGTCACATGGTCACCTTGTCCCTCAATCCCAGACGCGTCACATGGTCAACTTGTCCCTCAATCCCAGACCCGTCACATGGTCACCTTGTCCCTCAATCCCAGACCCGTCACATGGTCACCTTGTCCCTCAATCCCAGACCCATCACATGGTCAACTAGTCCCTCAATCCCAGACCCATCACATGGTCAACTTGTCCCTCAATCCCAGACCCATCACATGGTCAATTTGTCCCTCAATCCCAGACCCATCACATGGTCACCTTGTCCCTCAATCCCAGACCCGTCACACGGTCAACTTGTCCCTCAATCCCAGACCCGTCACATGGTCACCTTGTCCCTCAATCCCAGACCCGTCACATGGTCACCTTGTCCCCCTCTCCCCGTCACATGGTCACCTTGTCCCTCAATCCCAGACCCATCACATGGTCACCTTGCCCCTCAATCCCAGACCCGTCACATGGTCACCTTGTCCCTCAATCCCAGACCCATCACATGGTCAACTTGTCCCTCAATCCCAGACCCGT
Organism: Amblyraja radiata; assembly: GCF_010909765.2. Lineage (NCBI taxonomy): Eukaryota > Metazoa > Chordata > Chondrichthyes > Rajiformes > Rajidae > Amblyraja > Amblyraja radiata. Next base: position 7,374 of record NW_022630839.1, on the reverse strand, counting down.
CACATGGTCACCTTGTCCCTCAATCCCAGACCCGTCACATGGTCACCTTGTCCCTCAATCCCAGACCCATCACATGGTCAACTTGTCCCTCAATCCCAGACCCATCACATGGTCAACTTGTCCCTCAATCCCAGACCCATCACATGGTCACCTTGTCCCTCAATCCCAGACCCATCACATGGTCAACTTGTCCCTCAATCCCAGACCCATCACATGGTCAACTTGTCCCTCAATCCCAGACCCATCACATGGTCAATTTGTCCCTCAATCCCAGACCCATCACATGGTCAACCTTGTCCCTCAATCCCAGACCCATCACATGGTCACCTTGTCCCTCAATCCCAGACCCATCACATGGTCAACTTGTCCCTCAATCCCAGACCCGTCACATGGTCACCTTGTCCCTCAATCCCAGACCCGTCACATGGTCACCTTGTCCCTCAATCCCAGACCCATCACATGGTCACCTTGTCCCTCAATCCCAGACCCATCACATGGTCAACTTGTCCCTCAATCCCAGACCCGTCACATGGTCACCTTGTCCCTCAATCCCAGACCCGTCACATGGTCACCTTGTTCCTCAATCCCAGACCCGTCACATGGTCAATTTGTCCCTCAATCCCAGACCCATTACATGGTCAACTTGTCCCTCAATCCCAGACCCGTCACATGGTCACCTTGTCCCTCAATCCCAGACCCGTCACATGGTCACCTTGTCCCTCAATCCCAGACCCGTCCACATGGTCACCTTGTCCCTCAATCCCAGACCCGTCACATGGTCAACTTGTCCCTCAATCCCAGACCCGTCACATGGTCAACTTGTCCCTCAATCCCAGACCCGTCACATGGTCAACTTGTCCCTCAATCCCAGACCCATCACATGGTCAACTTGTCCCTCAATCCCAGACCCATCACATGGTCAATTTGTCCCTCAATCCCAGACCCATCACATGGTCACCTTGTCCCTCAATCCCAGACCCAGCACATGGTCAACTTGTCCCTCAATCCCAGACCCGTCACATGGTCACCTTGTCCCTCAATCCCAGCCCCGTCACATGGTCACCTTGTCCCTCAATCCCAGACCCGTCACATGGTCAACTTGTCCCTCAATCCCAGACCCGTCACATGGTCACCTTGTCCCTCAATCCCAGACCCATCACATGGTCAACTTGTCCCTCAATCCCAGACCCGTCACATGGTCACCTTGTCCCTCAATCCCAGACCCGTCACATGGTCACCTTGTCCCTCAATCCCAGACCCATCACATGGTCACCTTGTCCCTCAATCCCAGACCCATCACATGGTCAACTTGTCCCTCAATCCCAGACCCATCACATGGTCAACTTGTCCCTCAATCCCAGACCCGTCACATGGTCACCTTGTCCCTCAATCCCAGACCCATCACATGGTCAACTTGTCCCTCAATCCCAGACCCGTCACATGGTCAACTTGTCCATCAATCCCAGACCCGTCACATGGTCAACTTGTCCCTCAATCCCAGACCCGTCACATGGTCACCTTGTCCCTCAATCCCAGACCCGTCACATGGTCACCTTGTCCCCCTCTCCCCGTCACATGGTCACCTTGTCCCTCAATCCCAGACCCATCACATGGTCAACTTGTCCCTCAATCCCAGACCCATCACATGGTCAACTTGTCCCTCAATCCCAGACCCATCACATGGTCACCTTGTCCCTCAATCCCAGACCCATCACATGGTCAACTAGTCCCTCAATCCCAGACCCATCACATGGTCAACTTGTCCCTCAATCCCAGACCCATCACATGGTCAATTTGTCCCTCAATCCCAGACCCATCACATGGTCACCTTGTCCCTCAATCCCAGACCCGTCACATGGTCAACTTGTCCCTCAATCCCAGACCCGTCACATGGTCACCTTGTCCCTCAATCCCAGACCCGTCACATGGTCACCTTGTCCCCCTCTCCCCGTCACATGGTCACCTTGTCCCTCAATCCCAGACCCATCACATGGTCACCTTGTCCCTCAATCCCAGACCCGTCACATGGTCACCTTGTCCCTCAATCCCAGACCCATCACATGGTCAACTTGTCCCTCAATCCCAGACCCGTCACATGGTCACCTTGTCCCTCAATCCCAGACCCGTCACATGGTCACCTTGTCCCTCAATCCCAGACCCGTCACATGGTCAACTTGTCCCTCAATCCCAGACCCGTCACATGGTCACCTTGTCCCTCAATCCCAGACCCGTCACATGGTCAACTTGTCCCTCAATCCCAGACCCATTACATGGTCAACTTGTCCCTCAATCCCAGACCCATCACATGGTCAACTTGTCCCTCAATCCCAGACCCATTACATGGTCAACTTGTCCCTCAATCCCAGACCCATACATGGTCAACTTGTCCCTCAATCCCAGACCCGTCACATGGTCAACTTGTCCCTCAATCCCAGACCCATCACATGGTCACCTTGTCCCGCAATCCCAGACCCATCACATGTTCAACTTGTCCCTCAATCCCAGACCCATCACATGGTCAACCTTGTCCCTCAATCCCAGACCCATCACATGGTCACCTTGTCCCTCAATCCCAGACCCATCACATGGTCACCTTGTCCCTCAATCCCAGACCCGTCACATGGTCAACTTGTCCCTCAATCCCAGACCCGTCACATGGTCAACTTGTCCCTCAATCCCAGACCCATCACATGGTCAACTTGTCCCTCAATCCCAGACCCATCACATGGTCAACTTGTCCCTCATTCCCAGACCATTACATGGTCAACTTGTCCCTCAATCCCAGACCCATCACATGGTCAACTTGTCCCTCAATCCCAGACCCATCACATGGTCAACTTGTCCCTCAATCCCAGACCCGTCACATGTCACCTTGTCCTCAATCCCAGACCTATCACATGGTCAACTTGTCCCTCAATCCCAGACCCGTCACATGGTCACCTTGTCCCTCAATCCCAGACCCATCACATGGTCAACTTGTCCCTCAATCCCAGACCCATCACATGGTCAACTTGTCCATCAATCCCAGACCCGTCACATGGTCAACTTGTCCCTCAATCCCAGACCCGTCACATGGTCACCTTGTCCCTCAATCCCAGACCCGTCACATGGTCAACCTTGTCCCTCAATCCCAGACCCATCACATGGTCAACTTGTCCCTCAATCCCAGACCCGTCACCATGGTCACCTTGTCCTCAATCCCAGACCCATCACATGGTCACCTTGTCCCGCAATCCCAGACCCATCACATGGTCAACTTGTCCCTCAATCCCAGACCCGATCACATGGTCAACTTGTCCCTCAATCCCAGACCCATCACATGCGTCACCTTGTCCCTCAATCCCAGACCCGTCACATGGTCACCTTGTCCTCAATCCCAGACCCGTCACATGGTCAACTTGTCCCTCAATCCCAGACCCATCAATGGTCACCTTGTCCCTCAATCCCAGACCCATCACATGGTCAACTAGTCCCTCAATCCCAGACCCATCACATGGTCAACTTGTCCCTCAATCCCAGACCCATCACATGGTCAACTTTGTCCCTCAATCCCAGACCCATCACATGGTCACCTTGTCCCTCAATCCCAGACCCATCACATGGTCACCTTGTCCCTCAATCCCAGACCCAGTCACATGGTCAACCTTGTCCCTCAATCCCAGACCCGTCACATGGTCACCTTGTCCCTCAATCCCAGACGCGTCACATGTCAACTTGTCCCTCAATCCCAGACCGTCACATGGTCAACTTGTCCCTCAATCCCAGACCCGTCACATGGTCACCTTGTCCCTCAATCCCAGGACCCCATCACATGGTCAACTAGTCCCTCAATCCCAGACCATCACATGGTCAACTTGTCCCTCAATCCCAGACCCATCACATGGTCAATTGTCCCTCAATCCCAGACCCATCACATGGTCACCTTGTCCCTCAATCCCAGACCCGTCACACGGTCAACTTGTCCCTCAATCCCAGACCCGTCACATGGTCACCTTGTCCATCAATCCCAGACCCGTCACATGGTCACCTTGTCCCCCTCTCCCCCGTCACATGGTCACCTTGTCCCTCAATCCCAGACCCATCACATGGTCACCCTTGCCCCTCCATCCCAGACCCGTCACATGGTCACCTTGTCCCTCAATCCCAGACCCATCACATGGTCAACTTGCTCCTCAATCCCAGACCCGTCACATGGTCACCTTGTCCCTCAATCCCAGACCCGTCACATGGTCACCTTGTCCCTCAATCCCAGACCCATCACATGGTCACTTGTCCCTCAATCCCAGACCCATCACATGGTCAACTTGTCCCTCAATCCCAGACCCATCACATGGTCACCTTTGTTCCCTCAATCCCAGACCCATCACATGGTCCACTTGTCCCTCAATCTCCAGACCCATCACATGGTCATACTTGTCCCTCATCCCAGACCCAGTACACATGGTCACATGTGTCCCTCAATCCCAGACCCAGTCACATTGTCACCATTGTCCCTCAAATCCCAAGACCCGTCAACATGGTCAACTGTCCCTCAATCCCAGACCCATCACATGGTCACTTGTCCCTCAATCCTAGACCCATTCACATGGTCACCTTGTCCCTCAATCCCAGACCCATACATGGTAACTGTCCCCAATCCCAGACCCATCACATGGTCACCTTGTCCCTCAATCCCAGACCCATCACATGGTCACCTTGTCCCTCAATCCCAGACCCATCCCTGTCAACCTTGTCCCTCAATCCCAGACCCTCACATGGTCACCTTGTTCCTCAAGGTCCCAGACCCATTCACCATGGTCAATGTAGCCCTCAATCCCAGACCCGTCACATGGTCACCTTGTCCCATCAATCCCCAGACCCATACATGGGTCAACTTGTTCCCTCATCCCAGACCCGTCACTATGGTCACCTGTCCCTCAATCCCAGACCCAGGTCAACATGGTCACCCGTTGTCCCTCACTTCCCAGACCCATCCACATGGTCACCTGGTCCCTCATCCCAGACCCTATTCACATGTGTCACTTGTCCCTCCATACCCAGAACCCTTCCCATGGTCAACCCTTGTCCCCATCAATCCGAGACCCATTCACATGGTCAACTTGTTCCCTCACGTCCCCGGACCCGTGTCACATGCGTCAACTTGGTCCCTCAATCCCAGGACCTCTTCACATGGTCAACTTTGTCCCTTCAATCCCAGACCCAGTCACATGGTCACCTTGTCCCTCAATCCCAGACCCAGCACATGGTCAACTTGTCCCTCAATCCAGACACCATCACATGGTCAACTTGTCCCTCAATCCCAACCCGTCATCATGGTCACCTTGTCCCTCAATCCAGACCCGTCACATGGTCAACTGTCCCTCAATCCCAGACCCGTCACATGGTCACCTTGTCCCTCAATCCAGACCCATCACATGGTCCAACTTGTCCCTCAATCCCAGACCCGTCACATGGTCACCTTGTCCCTCAATCCCAGACCCGTCACATGGTCACCTTGTCCCTCAATCCCAGACCCATCACATGGTCACCTTGTCCCTCCAATCCCAGACCCATCACATGGTCAACTTGTCCCTCAATCCCAGACCCATCACATGGTCAACTTGTCCCTCAATCCCAGACCCGTCACATTGGTCACCTTGTCCCTCAATCCCAGACCCATCACATGGTCAACTTGTTCCCTCAATCCCAGACCCGTCACATTGGTCAACTTGTCCATCAATCCAGACCCGTCACATGGTCACACTTGTCCCTCAATCCCAGACCCGTCACATGGTCACCTTGTCCCTCAATCCCAGACCCGTCACAATGGTCACCTTGTCCCCCTCTCCCCGTCACATGGTCACCTGTCCCTCAATCCCAGACCCATCACATGGTCAACTTGTCCCTCAATCCCAGACCCAGTCACATGGTCAACTTGTCCCTCAATCCCAGACCCATCACATGTCACCTGTCCCTCAATCCCAGACCCATCACATGGTCAACTAGTCCCTCAATCCCAGACCCATCACATGGTCAACTTGTCCCTCAATCCCAGACCCATCACATGGTCACTTGTCCCTCAATCCCAGACCCATCACATGGTCAACTTGTCCCTCAATCCCAGACCGTCACATGGTCAACTTGTCCCTCAATCCCAGACCCATCACATGGTCACCTTGTCCCTCAATCCCAGACCCGTCACATGGTCACCTTGTCCCTCAATCCCAGACCCATCACATGGTCAACTTGTCCCTCAATCCCAGACCCATCACATGGTCAACTTGTCCCTCAATCCCAGACCCATCACATGGTCACCTTGTCCTCAATCCCAGACCCATCACATGGTCAACTTGTCCCTCAATCCCAGACCCGTCACATGGTCACCTTGTCCCTCAATCCCAGACCCATCACATGGTCACCTTGTCCCTCATCCCAGACCCATCACATGGTCAACTTGTCCCTCAATCCCAGACCCGTCACATGGTCAACTTGTCCCTCAATCCCAGACCCATCACATGGTCAACTTGTCCCTCAATCCCAGACCCATCACATGGTCAACTTGTCCCTCAATCCCAGACCCATCACATGTCACCTTGTCCCTCAATCCCAGACCCATCACATGGTCAACTTGTCCCTCAATCCCAGACCCATCACATGGTCAACTTGTCCCTCAATCCCAGACCCGATCACATGGTCAACTTGTCCTCAATCCCAGACCCGTCACATGGTCAACTTGTCCCTCAATCCCAGACCCGTCACATGGTCACCTTGTCCCTCAATCCCAGACCCGTCACATGGTCACCTTGTCCCTCAATCCCAGACCCATCACATGGTCAACTTGTCCCTCAATCCCAGACCCGCACATGGTCACCTTGTCCCTCAATCCCAGACCCATCACATGGTCAACTTGTCCCTCAATCCCCAGACCCATCACATGGTCAACTTGTCCCTCAATCCCAGACCCATCACATGGTCAACCTTGTCCCTCAATCCCAGACCCATCACATCGGTCACCTTGTCCCTCAATCCCAGACCCGTCACATGGTCCACCTTGTCCCTCAATCCCAGACCCGTCACATGGTCACCTTGTCCCTCAATCCCAGACCCATCACATGGTCAACTTGTCCCTCAATCCCAGACCCATACATGGTCAACTTGTCCCTCAATCCCAGACCCAGTCACATGGTCAACTTGTCCCTCAATCCAGACCCATCACATGGTCAACTTGTCCCTCAATCCCAGACCATCACATGGGCAACTTGTCCCTCAATCCCAGACCCATTACATGGTCAACTTGTCCCTCAATCCCAGACCCATCACATGGTCAACTTGTCCCTCAATCCCAGACCCATCACATGTCACTTGTCCCTCAATCCCAGACCCGTCACATGGTCA
>NW_022630838.1:22500-50100 GCF_010909765.2 Amblyraja radiata | reverse complement strand
CTCCCCTAGTCCCATATACCTGCGCTCAGACCATAACCCTCCATTCCTTTCCCATCCATATAACTATCCAATTTATTTTTAAATGATAAAAACGAACCTGCCTCCACCACCTTCACTGGAAGCTCATTCCACACAGCTACCACTCTCTGAGTAAAGAAGTTCCCCCTCATGTTACCCCTAAACTTCAGTCCCTTAATTCTCAAGTCATGCCCCTTGTTTGAATCTTCCCTACTCTCAGTGGGAAAAGCTTTTCCACGTCAACTCTGTCTATCCCTCTCATCATTTTAAACACCTCTATCAAGTCCCCCCTTAACCTTCTGCGCTCCAAAGAATAAAGCCCTAACTTGTTCAACCTTTCTCTGTAACTTAGTTGCTGAAACCCAGGCAACATTCTAGTAAATCTCCTCTGTACTCTCTCTATTTGTTGACATCCTTCCTATAATTAGGCGACCAAAATTGTACACCATACTCCAGAATTGGCCTCACCAATGCCTTGTACAATTTTAACATTACATCCCAACTTCTATACTCAATGCTCTGATTTATAAAGGCCAGCACACCAAAAGCTTTCTTTACCACCCTAATCTACATGAGATTCCACTTTCATGGAACTGTGCACAGTTATTCCCAGATCCCTCTGTTCACCTACATTCTTCAATTCCCTACCATTTACCATGTACGTCCTATTTTGATTTGTCCTGCCAAGATGTAGCACCTCACACTTATCAGCATTAAACTCCATCTGCCATCTTTCAGCCCACTCTTCCAACTGGCATAAATCTCTCTGTAGACTTTGAAACTCTTCTTCATTACCCGCAACCCCCACCTATCTTAGTATCATCTGCATACTTACTAATCCAATTTACCACACCATCGTCCAGATCATTGATGTACATGACAAACAACAGTGGACCCAACACAGATCCCTGTGGCCACCCCACTCGTCACTGGCCTCCAACCTGACAAACAACCATCCACCATTACTCTCTGGCATCTCCCATTCAGCCACTGTTGAATATCCATCTTGCTACTCCACCATTAATACCCAACCATTGAACCTTCTTAACCAACCTTCCATGAGGAACCTTGTCAAGCCTTACGAAGTCCATATACACAACATCCACTGCTTTACCCTCATCAATTTTCCGAGTAACATCTTCAAAAAATTCAAGAAGATTAGTTAAACATGACCTTCCAGGCACAAATCCATGTTGACTGTTCCTAATCAGACCCTGTTTATCCAGATGCTTATATATATTATCTCTAAGTATTCTTTCCATTAATTTGCCCACCACTGACGTCAAACTAATAGGTCTATAATTGCTAGGTTTACTCTTAGACCCCTTTTTAAACAATGGAACAACATGCGCAGTACGCCAATCCTCCGGCACTATTCCCGTTTCTAATGACATTTGAAATATTTCTGCCATAGCCCCTGCTATTTCTACACTAACTTCCCTCAATGTCCTAGGGAATATCCTGTCCGGACCTGGAGACTTATCCACTTTTATATTTCTCAAAAGTGTCAGTACTTCCTCTTCTTTGATCCTCATAGTTTCCATAGCTACTCTACTTGTTTCCCTTACCTCACATAATTCAACATCCTTCTCCTTGGTGAATACCGAAGAAAAGAAACTGTTCAATATCTCCCCCATCTCTTTTGGCTCTGCAGATAGTTGGCCACTCTGACTCTCTAATGGACCAATTTTATCCCTCGTTATCCTTTTGCTATTAATATAGCGGTAGAAAACCTTCGGATTTACTTTTACCTTACTTGCCAAAGCAACCTCATATCTTCTTTTAGCTTTTCTAATTTCTTTCTAGATTCTTTTTACATTCTTTATACTCCTCAAGCACCCTTGCATTTACTCCATGCTGCCTATAAACTATTGTAGATATCCCTCTTTTTCCGAACCAAGTGTCCAATTTCCCTTGAAAAACCATGGCTATTTACAATTTTTTACGATTTCCTTTCAACCGAACAGGGACATAAGATTCTGTACTCTTAACATTTCACCTTTAAATGTACTCCATTTCTCTCTCCCACATCTTTCCCTATTAAAACAAACTGTCCCAATTGACTCCTTTTCAAATTTTTTTTTTTCCTTTTCGCATCTCCTCAAAAGTTACGCCTTTCTCCAATCAAAATCTCAACCTAGGTCCAGGTTTTGTCCCTCTCCATAATTATATGAAACTAATGGTATTGTGATCACTGGACCGAACTGTTCCCCAACGCATACCTCTGGCCACCTGAACCCATTCTCATTTCCGAACAGGAGGTTCCAGTACCGCCCCTTCTCTAGTAGGTACTTTCTATTGTATTGTTGCAAAAACTATCATGCACACATTTTACAAACTCCAGCCCATCCAGCCCCATTTACAGAATGTGTTTCCCAGTCTATGTGTGGAAAATTGAAATCTCCCACAATCACTACCTTGTGCTTACTACCTAATATCTGCCATCTCCTTACATATTTGCTCTTCCAATTCCCGCTCCCCATTTGGCGGTCTATAATACACACCCTATAAGTGTTGCTACCCCTTTCCCATTTCTCAGTTCCACCCAAATAGCCTCCCTAGACGATCCCTCTAATCTATCCTGCCAAAGCACTGCTGTAATATCTTCCCTGATAAGCAATGCAACACCTCCAACCTCTTGCCCCTCCAATTCTATCACACCTGAAGCAAACGAAACTCCTGGAATATTAGTTTCCAATCACAGCCCTCCTGCAACCATGTTTCACTGATCGCCACACATCATACTTCCAGGTGTCAATCCAGGCTCTAAGTTCATCCACTTTTCTTACAATGCTCCTAGCATTAAAATATCCATCCGCTATTTTTTCGCCAATTTCTGTAGCTTTTCTATATCCCGCTGTCTATGCTGGACAACATAACTCGCTATCCCCAACTAAAGCCGAATTTGGTTATTCATGTTTATGTACCAACCCATTCAAGATAGACATCACATTTTGGACAAACTCAATGGGGCAGGCAGTGTCTCTGTAGAGAAGGAATATGTGACGTTTCGGGTAGAAAACATTCTTCAGAATGATATCAGGGGGAAAGGAGGTACATGGATAAGGATGGGGATGGTGTGAAAACAGGAGAAAGGAAATACAGATCAAGGAAAATGTAGAATATATCATTGTTACCTGAGAGAAGGTACCAACAAATGAAACAGAGGCAACATGTACTGGGAGTCAGACTGGTTCGGAAAACCTGGGAACGGGGAGTAACGGTGAGTGCGGAAAATCACAGGTTACATGAAGCTAGATATGTTCATATTCGCTGAGAGTGGTGATTCTATGGAATTCTCTGCCTCAGATGGCGCAGGAGGCAGGTTCTCTGGATGCTTTCTAGAGAGAGCTAGAAAGGGCTCTTGAAACATAGCGAAATCAGGGATATGGGGAGAAGGCAGGAAACGGAGAACTGATTGGGGATGATCAGCCATGATCACATTGAATGTCGGTGCTGGCTCGAAGGGCCGAATGGCCTGATCCTTCACCTTTAGTCTATTGTCTATCGTCTATTGTCTATACCGCTGGTTTGTAAAATGCTCAAGCGAAAAATCCATGCTGACTCGGACCGATCCTGTTACTGCAATCCTGATGTGCCGCTATTTCATCATCATCCGCTATGTCATATTTTCATCCAGATAGGGTGCATCGCAGAGTACTTAAGGAAGTAGCCGCAGAAATAGTGGATGCATTAGTGATAATTTTTCAAAACTCTTTAGGTTCTGGACTAGTTCCTGAGGATTGGAGGGGGTCCAATGTAACCCCACTTTATAAAAAGGGTGGGAGAAAGAAACGGGAAATTACAGACCAGTTAGTCTAACATCGGTAGTGGGGAAGCTGCTAGTCAGTTATTAAAGATGGGATAGCAGCACATTTGAAAAGTGGTGAAATCATTGGACAAAGTCAGCATGGATTTATGAAAGGTAAATCATGTCTGACGAATCTTATAGAATATTTCGAGGATGTAACAAGTCGAGTGGATAAGGGAGAAACAGTGGATGTGTTATATCTGTACTTTCAGAAGGCTTTCGACAAGGTCCCACATAAGAGATTAGTATACAAACTTAAAGCACGCGGTATTGGGGGTTCAGTATTGATGTGGATAGAGAACTGGCTGGCAGACAGGAAGCAAATAATAGGAGTAAACGGGTCCCCTTTCAACAATGGAAGGCAGTGACGAGTGGGGTAACGCAAGGCTCAGTTCTGGGACCCCAGCTATTTACAATATATATTAATGATTTGGACGAGAGAATTGAATGCAACATCTCTAAGTTTGCGGATGGCACGAAGCTGAGGGGCAGTGTTAGCTGCGAGGAGGCTGCAGGGTGACTTGGATAGGCTGGGTGAGTGGGCAAATGCATGGCAGGTGCAGTATAATGTGGATACATGTGAGGTTATCCACTTTGGTGGCAAAACAAGAAAGTAGACTTTTATCTGAATGGTGGCTGATTGGTAAAATGGGATATGCAACGAGACCTGGGTGTCATGGTACACCAGTCATTGAAAGTAGGCATGCAGGTGCAGCAGGTAGTGAAGAAAGCGAATGGTATGTTAGCATTCATAGCAATGAGATTCGAGTATAGGAGCAGGGAGGTTCTACTGCAATTGTACAGGGTCCTGGTGAAACCACACCTGGAGTTTTGTTCTCCTAATCTGAGGAAAAACATTCTTCGCATAGAGGGAGTACAGAGGAGGTTCACCAGACTGATTTCTGGGATGTCAGGACTTTCATATGAAGAAAGGCTGGATAGACTTGTCTTGTACGCTCTAGAATGTTCTATGTTTACATGTTTCTATAATTAATTGCAACCTCTTTCTCACCACCGATGTCAGGCGAAGTAGTCTATAATTCCTTGTTTCAATCTTCCGCCTTTCCTAAAATGTGGGATAACATTAGCTACCGCCAATACCAAGGAACTGATCCTGAACCTATAGAACATTGCAAAATAATCACAATGCTACTACGATTTCTCGAGCCACTTCCCTAACTACCCTGAGATGCAGACCATCAGGCCCTGGGGTTTTATCAGCCTTCAGTCCCATCAGTCTACCCAACACCATTTCTTGTCTAATGTGGATTTCATTCAGTTCCTCCGTCACCCCAAATCCCCTGGCCACTGGTACATAATGAAGATTGTTTGTGTCCTTCTTAGTAAAGACGGATCCAAAGTACCTGTTCAACTCATCTGCCATTTCCTTGATCCCCATAATAATTCAACTATTCAGCCTTCATGAGTCCATCTTTGGTCTTAACTATTTTTGTCCTCTTCACATACTTAAATACGTTTTTTACTATCCTCCTTTATATTCTTGGCTAGATTACCTTCGTACCTCACCTTTTCTCCCCGTATTGTCTATTTGGTTATCTTCTGTTGCCCATTCAACGTGACATAATCCTCTGGTTTCTCGCTCATCTTTGCTGTGTTGTGCTTCTTCCCTTTTATGTTCATAAGTTCCCTGACTTCCCTTGTCAAACACGACCGCCCCTTACTCCCGTTGCAATCTTTATTCATCTTTGGAACGAACTGATACTGCACCTTCTGTATTATCCCCAGAAATACCTGCCATTGTTGTTCCACTGTCATCCCAGCTAGGGTATCTTTCCAGTCATCTTTGGCCATCCTCCGTCATGGCTCCATCGTCCCCTTTGTTCAACAGCTATACTGACAACTCCGATTTGCCATTCTCGCTCTTAAATAGTAGAATAAAACGTTTCATATTATGGTCACTACATCCTAATTGCTCCTTAACCTCAAGTTCCCTTAACAAATCCGGTTCATTACACAACACTAATTCCAGAATCGCCTTCTTCACAAAACAAACCAGAATTACCTTTTCATCGAGAACTGCCTTATCTTTCTTTATTACAGATCCAGAAACCCTACCAAGACGGGAATATGTTGACAAAACGACAGAACACCGAGATAATTTCTCCACAGCCCTGGATGCCAGCTCAGGTATTAATATATGCTTGGTCGGTCAAGGTTCTTCCCCCAAAGCTACCTGTCAGTTGGCGAAGGGTAAAGTTAGTGATTCGAGAGGATTTGTGCTATCTGACAGAGGGCGGAGAGGGTCTGCGGTGATGATGGTGAAGGAATCTGTTGAGAAAGAATCTGGAAAGCACGATGCCGCAGCGGTAGATGGCTTCCTAACAGCGCTTGCAGCACTGGAGCCCCGGTCTTGGTCCAGTGTATGGGTGCTCTGTGAACGGAGTTTGTACGTTCTCCTCGTGCCCATCTTCAGAGGTATTCGGTTTCCTCTCACACTCCACCATCGTACAGTTTTGTAGGTAAAATTGGCTTGGTATTAGTCGAAATTGTCCTTAGCGTGCGTAGGATTGTGATAATCTTTGGGGATCGCTGACCAGTGGGTCGAAATGCATATTTCCGCGCTGTATCTCCAACTTAAAGTAAACAAAACTAAAGGACAATTCTGAGTGAGATGGGGGTGGGGGGAAATGAAGGAGGGAGTTTGTAATGGGGAATGAGTGGGTCGGCAGTGAACGGAGGAGAGGGTTAGGATGGTGCAGATTGTAGACTGCGGCAAGTCTGTACTGGGATAAGGTCTAGATGGAGGTATAAGGAGTAAGCTAGGAGAGAGTGTAGAGTAGCGGGAGTATGATTTTCGGGAGTGGATTGGGAAATGAGTGCAATGGGGTAGGAATAGTTATGGGGTTTGGTAGGGGGAATGTGGAGCAGAGGGAGAATGGTTGCATTCAGTCGATTGGCAGTCTGGAGTGCGGGAAGTGAGTGTCTGAAGTGGGGTGGATTACAACTTCTGGAGGGGGTGGAGCGGGCTGGGTTGTGATGAAGAGTGGGTATTGAGTGGAAAGAGCGCGGGTATGGAATGCGGAAGAGATGACGAGTGGGAGGAGGCTGCCTTGGTTGGAGACTGGTGGGTATGGAGTGGTTAGAAACATAGAAACATAGAAATTAGGTGCAGGAGTAGGCCATTCGGCCCTTCGAGCCTGCACCGCCATTCAATATGATCATGGCTGATCATCCAACTCAGTATCCCGTACCTGCCTTCTCTCCATACCCTCTGATCCCCTTAGCCACAAGGGCCACATCTAACTCCCTCTTAAATATAGCCAATGAACTGGCCTCGACTACCCTCTGTGGCAGAGAGTTCCAGAGATTCACCACTCTCTGTGTGAAAAAAGTTCTTCTCATCTCGGTTTTAAAGGATTTCCCCCTTATCCTTAAGCTGTGACCCCTTGTCCTGGACTTCCCCAACATCGGGAGCAATCTTCCTGCATCTAGCCTGTCCAACCCCTTAAGAATTTTGTAAGTTTCTATAAGATCCCCTCTCAATCTCCTAAATTCTAGAGAGTATAAACCAAGTCTATCCAGTCTTTCTTCATAAGACAGTCCTGACATCCCAGGAATCAGTCTGGTGAACCTTCTCTGCACTCCCTCTATGGCAATAATGTCCTTCCTCAGATTTGGAGACCAAAACTGTACGCAATACTCCAGGTGTGGTCTCACCAAGACCCTGTACAACTGCAGTAGAACCTCCCTGCTCCTATACTCAAATCCTTTTGCTATGAAAGCTAACATACCATTCGCTTTCTTCACTGCCTGCTGCACCTGCATGCCTACTTTCAATGACTGGTGTACCATGACACCCAGGTCTCGCTGCATCTCCCCTTTTCCTAGTCGGCCACCATTTAGATAATAGTCTGCTTTCCTGTTTTTGCCACCAAAATGGATAACCTCACATTTATCCACATTATACTGCATCTGCCAAACATTTGCCCACTCACCCAGCCTATCCAAGTCACCTTGCAGTCTCCTAGCATCCTCCTCACAGCTAACACTGCCCCCCAGCTTAGTGTCATCCGCAAACTTGGAGATATTGCCTTTAATTCCCTCATCCAGATCATTAATATATATTGTAAATAGCTGGGGTCCCAGCACTGAGCCTTGCGGTACCCCACTAGTCACTGCCTGCCATTGTGAAAAGGACCCGTTTACTCCTACTCTTTGCTTCCTGTTTGCCAGCCAGTTCTCTATCCACATCAATACTGAACCCCTCAATGCCGTGTGCTTTAAGTTTATATACTAATCTCTTATGTGGGACCTTGTCGAAAGCCTTCTGGAAGTCCAGATACACCACATCCACTGGTTCTCCCCTATCCACGCTACTAGTTACATCCTCGAAAAATTATATAAGATTCGTCAGACATGATTTACCTTTTGTAAATCCATGCTGACTTTGTCCAATGATTTCACCACTTTCCAAATATGCTGCTATCCCATCTTTAATAACTGACTCTAGCAGTTTCCCCACTACCGATGTTAGACTAACTGGTCTGTAATTCCCCGTTTTCTCTCTCCCTCCCTTCTTAAAAAGTGGGGTTACGTTTGCTACCCGCCAATTCTCAGGAACTACTCCAGAATCTAAAGTGTATTGAAAGATTATTACTAATGCATCCACTATTTCTGGAGCTACTTCCTTAAGTACTCTGGGATGCAGCCTATCTGGCCCTGGGGATTTATCGGCCTTTAATCCATTCAATTTACCCAACACCACTTCCCGGCTAACCTGAATTTCACTCAATTCCTCCAACTCCTTTGACCTGCGGTCCCCTGCTATTTCCGGCAGATTATTTATGTCTTCCTTAGTGAAGACGGAACCAAAATATTTATTCAATTGGTCCGCCATATCCTTGTTCCCCATGATCAACTCACCTGTTTCTGAGTGCAAGGGACCTACATTTGTTTTAACTAATCTCTTTCTTTTCACATATCTATAAAAACTTTTGCAGTCAGTTTTTATGTTCCCTGCAAGTTTTCTTTCATAATCTATTTTTCCTTTCCTAATTAAGCCCTTTGTCCTCCTCTGCTGGTCTCTGAATGTCGCCCAGTCCTCCGGTATTGCTGCGTTTTCTGGCTAATTTGTACGCATCATCCTTCGCTTTGATACTATCCCTGATTTCCCTTGTTATCCACGAATGTACTACCTTCCCTGATTTATTCTTTTGCCAAACTGGGATGAACAATGTTTGTAGTTCATCCATGCAGTCTTTAAATGTCTTCCAATGCATATCCACCGTCAACCCTTTTAGAATTAATTGCCAGTCAATCTTGGCCAATTCACGTCTCATACACTCAAAGTTACTTTTCTTTAAGTTCAGAACCATTGTTTCTGAATTAACAATGTCACTCTCCATCCTAATGAAGAACTCAACCATATTATGGTCACTCTTGCCCAAGGGGGCACGTACAACAAGACTGCTAACTAACCCTTCCTCATTACTCATTACCCAGTCTAAAATAGCCTGCTCTCTCGTTGCTTCCTCTACATGTTGATTTAGATAACTATCCCTCATACATTCCAATAAATCCTCTTCCTCAGCACCCCTGCCAATTTGATTCACCCAATCTATATGTAGATTGAAGTCACCCATTATAACGGTTTTGCCTTTGTCGCACGCATTTCTAATTGCCTGTTTGATACCATCTCCAACTTCACTACTACTGTTAGGTGGCCTGTACACAACACCCACCAGCGTTTTCTGCCCCTTAGTGTTTCGCAGCTCTACCCATACCGATTCCACATCCTCCAAACTAATGTCCTTCCTTTCCATTGCGTTAATCTCCTCTCTAATCAGCAACGCTACCCCACCTCCTTTTCCTTTCTCTCTATCCCTCCTGAGTATTGAATATCCCTGGATGTTCAGCTCCCAGCCTTGGTCACCCTGGAGCCATGTCTCCGTGATCCCAACTATATCATAGTCATTAATAGCTATCTGCACATTCAACTCATCCACCGTATTACGAATGCTCCTTGCATTGAGACACAAAGCCTTCAGGCTTGCTTTTACAACACTCTTCCCCTTATACTATTATGCTGAAAAGTGGCCATTTTTGATTTTAGCCCTGGATTTGCCGGCCTGCCACTTTTACTTTTCACCTTGCTACCTATTGCTTCTACCCTCATTTTACACCCCTCTGTCTCTACGCTCACACATTTAAGAAACCATTTCCCTTTAACTCCATCCTCCACTATCCCATTCGACACCCCACCCCCTTATTCAGTTTAAAACCACCCGTGTAGCAATGGCAAACCTGCCTGCCAGAATGCTGGTCCCACACCTGTTAAGATGCAATCCGTCCCTTTTGTACAGTTCCCCCTTACCCCAAAACAGATCCCAGTGATCTAAGAATCTAAATCCCTGCCCCGTGCACCAGTTCCTCAGCCACACGTTCAGGTCCCGTATCTCCCTGTTCCTGCTCTCGCCAGCACGAGGAACTGGAAGCAAACCGGAGGTCCTGCTTTTCAGCATGTTTCCGAGCTCTCTAAAGTCACGCTGCAGAATATTCATCCCCTTCTTTCCGACATCGTTTGTGCCGACATGCACTACCACTTCCGGATGTTCACCTTCGCCCTTGAGGATTTTCTGCACTCTGTCAGTGACATCCTGGATCCTGGCACCAGGAAGGCAGCACACCGTCCTCGCATCCCATCGGTTGCCGCAGAAACCCCTGTCCGTACCTCTCACAATGGAGTCTCCCACTACAATGGCGTTGCCTGCCTTAGGCCTTTTTGGTTTTGGCTCAACAGCCCTATTCGCATCACAAGCCAGTCCGCCGCCCAGTGTAAACACCTCTTCTGTCCCGACAGCTTCTAAGTGGGTGAACCTGTTCACAAGAGGTTGGGTTGAAGTAATGAGGGAACGCGCCAAGGGGAAATATGTGGAGGTTCAGATTGGAGGGAATGTGCGTAGAAGGAGATAAGGCGAGGTAAGGAGGGAACGAGCTTTGGCGTGCAGGACGAAGGTAAAGAAAGAGCTTGAGGGTTATGAGTTTTGATGACTCGCAGACACTTGGGAACAGGGACTGTATGGTGAAGAATGTGAGTTAAAAGTGTGAAGGGCCACGAATGACTCCCGGAAGGAATAAAGGGACGCAGGAAAGTGGCTACACGGGGGCGCAGCCGTAGAGTTCCTGCCGAACAACGCCAGTGCTCCGGGTTCCGGGTGCAACGCTGACTACTGTTGGTGTAGGAAGGTACTGCAGATGATGGTTTCAACCGACGCTTCAACCGACGCTACACGGAAAATGCTAGAGTAACTCAGCGGGACAGGCAGCATTCCCGTAGACAATGAATGGGAAGCTGAGGAGAGGTCTCGACCCGAAACGTCACCCATGCCTTCTCTCCTGGAAATCTGCCTTTCCCGCTGAGTTACTCAACCATTGGGTGTCTATCTTCTGACTACGGGTGGTGTCTGCACGGAGTTTGTACGTTCCACCTGTGATCGCGTGGTTTTCTCCGAGATCTTGGGTTTCCTCCCACATTCCAAAGACCTACAGATTTGGCGGGTAATTGGCTTGATGTAGAGGCAAAATTAACCCGAGGTCGGTGCGGCCTCGGTGGGTCGAACGAAGGATCCAGCCATGTAGGAAATATTCGACTAGTGTGGATAAACAAGGTCACGTAGCGTGGATTGTGTTTGTGTGAACGGTCAAAACGAGACGTGTGACTTGCGAAGCATTTTGACTATTGGTTTTTGAACCGACTGATGGTTCTTCGTTTCTGCAGCCGACGTTCCTCGTGAACAGCTGTTCATTGTTTTGTTACTCTTCTACATTCCCTGTCCCACCTCCATTCTCTTCTTCCCAGATCCACCGACGGACATAACCCAGGAACCCCAGGGAGCAACGACTGCAGATTTTGGACAGGGTTTGACCGGTGACACAGCAGTGTCTGCAAGTTCAGGTATAGAATCTGGAGCGCCGGCAGATAATCTGGAGTGGGGAGGAGCAAATAATAACACAGTGTGGCGGCTCCCAAGGGTCGTGCCACCATAGTGTCGAACCCCTCGGCACAGGAGTGGTTCAGTCCGGAGGCGGCCCTTAGCCGGAGGCTTTAAAGGCAGGGGGTTGGGTGCCATCTTTCTCTCGTTTGGTCTTCCCTACAACCGGGAGGAACAGAATAAAAAGTGCCTCTCAAAACACGACTTCGTGCTTCATTCTGAGACCCACGCACTACATTGGTGACCCACGACGCTCCATTGGCGTCATGATGGAGAACAGACAAACCCCTGCCTTTAAAGCCTCCGGCTAAGGGCCGCCTCCGGACTGAACCATTCCTGTGCCGAGGGGTTCGACACTATGGTGGCACGACCTTTGGGAGCCGCCACAGGACCCCCTCCCAGAAACAACGGCACTAGTGGCTGCTCGTTTCATGTGGCACGGTCTGCGCAAGCAGGTTGGCCATTGGGCTCGCACCTGCATTCCGTGCCAGACGGCAAAAATCCAGCGCCATGTCCGTGCGCCTCTCCAGGAGTTTGGTCTACCTCTCCGACGGTTCGACCATCTCCACATAGACATTGTAGGGCCTCTCCCGCCGTCCAGGGGCATCACCCATCACCTTACAATGGTGGACCGCTTCACGCGGTAGCTGGAGGCCATTCCGTTGACCGATACTTCAACGGCTACATGTGCTCATGCGTTGTCCGCGCACTGGATTGCTCGCTTCGGGGTGCCGGCGCACATCTTCTCAGACCGGGGGCCACAGTTCACCTCCGAGCTGTGGTCAGCCATGGCTCGCTTGCTGGGGGTGCGGCTACACCACACCACGGCTTACCACCCGCAAGCTAACGGTCTGGTGGAGGGATTCCACCGGCAGCTGAAGGCAGCACTGAAGGCGCGACTCTCCGGCCCGGACTGGATGGACGAGTTGCCGTGGGTCATGCTGGGCATCCGGACCGCTCCCAAAGAGGACTTGGCCACATCATCGGCGGAGCTCGTTTACGGGTCGCCACTCACGGTGCCCGGGGAGTTCGTGCCGTCGGCGCCGGGGCAGCAGGGAACGCCCTCACCCACCCTAAAGCGCCTTCGCGAGCAAGTTGGCAGGCTCGCACCCGTCCCGACATCCCGCCATGGGACATTTCGCCCACACGTGCCATAAACCCTCAGGGACTGCCCGTACGTCTTCCTGCGCCGTGATGCCCACCGGACGCCTCTCCAGATGCCGTACGAGGGCCCGTTCCGAGTGCTGGAACACGGGCAGTCGACTTTTGTCCTGGACATGGGGGGGCCGGCCGGAGGCAGTGTCGATCGACCGTTTGAAGCCGGCACACCTGGACATTGACCAGCCGGTGCTGGTTGCCCAACCTCGGCCTCGAGGGCGCCCCCCTTCACGGCTCCCTCCGCCTGTCACTCCACCTGTCCTCCCGCCGGCCCCTCGTCCTGTCCCTCCATCTATGCCTCCGCAAGCCCCACGAGCGGCTAACTTCCGCACGCGGGACGGCCGGGTCGTTCGCCCGCCGGTGCGTTTCGTGCCTCTGGTTCTGGGGGGGGGGGGGGGGTCCTGTGGCGGCTCCCAAGGGTCGTGCCACCATAGTGTCGAACCCCTCGGCACAGGAGTGGTTCAGTCCGGAGGCGGCCCTTAGCCGGAGGCTTTAAAGGCAGGGGTTTGGGTGCCATCTTTCTCTCGTTTGGTCGTCCCTACAACCGGGAGGAACAGAATAAAAAGTGCCTCTCAAAACACGAGTTCGTGCTTCATTCTGAGACCCACGCACTACAACAGCATAGAAGTTTATACGAGGCGTAAATAACAATACAGCGTACAATATAGAAGAATAAAGGACATAGACACCAAATGACGGAGTAGCTCAGCGGGACATGCAGCATCTCTGGAGAGAAGAAATTAGTGAGGGTTCCGGGTGAAACCCTTCACCAGATTGGTGTCAAGGGAGAGGGAGATATATTGATAAGCAAGTGTAAGGCATGCATATAGGACACACGGATTGGAGATGCAGGAAAATGTAGAATTGTTGGCTGGGGAGAAGCTAACAACAGAGATAAAATGTAATCTGACTCATGTTGTGTCAGTTTTCGCTTTAAACCAGCATCTGCAGTTCCTTACTACCCAGGAACCGGACATGCGGCTCACATTGTGCATGACGTCAAGTTACACTAATGTTAACATGTTAAACAAAACATGACGTCAAGTTAAAGTAAAATACTTACCTGCACATAATTCATACCTTCTTTTCCTTGCATATGCATGTGTCTATCTCAAAGGCTTTTATATCAGACGCGTATCTGAACTATCACGACCTCTGGCAGCGCGTTACAGGAACCCAGCACCTTCCCTGTAAACGAACCTGAGCCGCACCACTGCTTTAAACATTGGCCATCTCATGTTAAAGCTATGCCCTCAAGTCTTTCACATTTCTACTCTGTTGGAAAATAAATTCTGATTGCCTAAACTTTGAATTTCTCTCGTAGTCTTACATAATATTATCTCGTGTCCCTTTCACCTCCGACCTCCGGAGACAACACTGTATGTCTGCCCAATGTCTCCTCGTCGCCTCGAATACATGCAGCGTGCTGAAAACTTAGTGTGCATCCTTTACAAAGTTTTCTCATATTTCCTGCCATGTGCTAGACAGCACCCCACAAGCGGCTCCAAGTCGAACGCCACTAAAGTCCTATGAATCTGCAACATGACAGCCTTAGTTTTATCATCAAAGCCCTGACAGACGACGTCAAAGAAATACCATACGGATTCTTCACCATTGTATCCGTTTCTGTGTTGCCGTCCATTGAGATGTGGACGTGGACCTCAAATCACCTCTGTGCATCAATGAAGGGGTGCATTCTCTGTATACTTTCCGATTACATCAGACTTCCCAAAATACAGCAACTTGCTCGGACTAATATCCAACCGTTATTTTTTCGGCCATTTCTGTAGCTTTTCCATATCATATAACCATATAACCATATTACAATTACAGCTCGGAAACAGGCCATCTCGACCCTTCTAGTCCGTGCCGAACACGTATTCTCCCCTAGTCCCATATACCTGCGTTCAGACCATAACCCTCCATTCCTTTCCCGTCCATATAACTATCCAATTTATTTTTAAATTATAAAAACCAACCTGCCTCCACCACCTTCACTGGAAGCTCATTCCACACAGCCACCACTCTCTGAGTAAAGAAGTTCCCCCTCATGTTACCCCTAAACTTCTGTCCCTTAATTCTCAAGTCATGTCCCCTTGTTTGAATCTTCCCTACTCTCAGTGGGAAAAGCTTATCCACGTCAACTCTGTCTATCCCTCTCATCATTTTAAAGACCTCTATCAAGTCCACCCTTAACCTTCTGCGCTCCAAAGAATAAAGCCCTAACTTGTTCAACCTTTCTCTGTAACTTAGTTGCTGAAACCCAGGCAACATTCTAGTAAATCTCCTCTGTACTCTCTCTATTTTGTTGACATCCTTCCTATAATTAGGCGACCAAAATTGTACCCCATACTCCAGAATTGGCCTCACCAATGCCTTGTACAATTTTAACATTACATCCCAACTTCTATACTCAATGCTCTGATTTATAAAGGCCAGCACACCAAAAGCTGTCTTTACCACCCTATCTACATGAGATTCCACTTTCAGGGAACTGAGCACAGTTATTCCCAGATCCCTCTGTTCACCTGCATTCTTCAATTCCCTACCATTTACCATGTACGTCCTATTTTGATTTGTCCTGCCAAGATGTAGCACCTCACACTTATCAGCATTAAACTCCATCTGCCATCTTTCAGTCCCACTCTTCCAACTGGCATAAATCTCTCTGTAGACTTTGAAAATCTACTTCATTATCCACAACCCCACCTATCTTAGTATCATCTGCATACTTACTAATCCAATTTACCACACCATCATCCAGATCATTGATGTACATGACAAACAACAGTGGACCCAACACAGATCCCTGTGGCACCCCACTAGTCACTGGCCTCCAACCTGACAAACAACCATCCACCATTACTCTCTGGCATCTCCCATTCAGCCACTGTTGAATCCATCTTGCTACTCCACCATTAATACCCAACCATTGAACCTTCTTAACCAACCTTCCATGAGGAACCTTGTCAAAGGCCTTACTGAAGTCCATATATACAACATCCACTGCTTTACCCTCATCAATTTCCCGAGTAACCTCTTCAAAAAATTCAAGAAGATTAGTCAAACATGACCTTCCAGGCACAAATCCATGTTGACTGTTCCTAATCAGACCCTGTTTATCCAGATGCTTATATATATTATCTCTAAGTATCCTTTCCATTAATTTGCCCACCACTGACGTCAAACTAACAGGTCTATAATTGCTAGGTTTACTCTTAGACCCCTTTTTAAACAATGGAACAACATGCGCAGTACGCCAATCCTCCGGCACTATTCCCGTTTCTAATGACATTTGAAATATTTCTGTCATAGCCCCTGCTATTTCTACACTAACTTCCCTCAATGTCCTAGGGAATATCCTGTCCGGACCTGGAGACTTATCCACTTTTATATTTCTCAAAAGTGTCAGTACTTCCTCTTCTTTGAATCTCATAGTTTCCATAGCTACTCTACTTGTTTCCCTTACCTCACATAATTCAATATCCTTCTCCTTGGTGAATACCGAAGAAAATAAATTGTTCAATATCTCCCCCATCTCTTTGGCTCTGCAGATAGCTGTCCACTCTGACTCTCTAATGGACCAATATTATCCCTCGTTATCCTTTTGCTATTAATATAGCTGTAGAAACCCTTTGGGTTTACTTTCACCTTACTTGCCAAAGCAACCTCATATCTTCTTTTAGCTTTTCTAATTTCTTTCTTAAGATTCCTTTTACATTCTTTATACTCCTCAAGCACCTCATTTACTCCATGCTGCCTATAATTATTGTAGATCTCCCTCTTTTTCCGAACCAAGTGTCCAATTTCCCTTGAAAACCATGGCTCTTTCCGATTTTTACTATTTCCTTTCAACCGAACAGGGACATAAAGATTCTGTACTCTTAAAATGTCACCTTTAAATGTACTCCATTTCTCTTCCACATTTTCCCCATAAAACAAAATGTCCCAATTTACTCCTTCTAAATCCTTTCGCATCTCCTCTAAGTTAGCCTTTCTCCAATCAAAAATCTCAACCCTAGGTCCAGTTCTGACCCTCTCCATAATTATATTGAAACTAATGGTATTGTGATCACTGGTCCCGAACTGTTCCCCAACGCATACCTCTGCCACCTGACTCGTCTCATTTCCTAACAGGAGGTCCAGCACCGCCCCTTCTCTAGTTGGTACTTCTATGTATTGCTGCAAAAAACTATCCTGCACACATTTTACAAACTCCAACCCATCCAGCCCATTTACAGAATGTGTTTCCCAGTCTATGTGTGGAAATTTGAAGTCTCACACAATCACTACCTTGTGCTTACTACTAATATCTGCAATCTCCTTACATATTTGCTCTTCCAATTCTCGCTCCCCATTTGTCGGTCTATAATACACCCCAATAAGTGTTGCTACCCCTTTCCCATTTCTCAGTTCCACCCAAATAGCCTCCCTAGACGAGCCCTCTAATCTATCCTGCCAAAGCACTGCTGTAATATCTTCACTGATAAGCAATGCAACACCTCCACCTCTTTTCCCTCCAATTCTATCACACCAGAAGCAACGAAATCCTGGAATAATTAGTTTCCAATCACAGCCCTCCTTCAACCATGTTTCACTCATCGCCACAACATCATACTTCCAGGTGTCAATCCAGGCTTTAAGTTCATCCACCTTTCTTACAATGCTCCTAGCATTAAAATATACACATTTAAGAAACCCACCCTCTCTTATTCTCTGTTTATTGTCTTTTTCTTCTCTCTCTCCTACATTTTGGGTCAGAGCGCTACCATTCTCTGCCTCCTGCCTCACACACTGACTGCTAGCTTTCCCAATTTGAGTCCCTCCCCCCAACCATACTAGTTTAAAGTCTCCCCAGTAGCCTTTGCAAATCTCCCCGCCAGGATATTGGTCCCCCTCGAGTTCAAGTGCAACCCGTCCTTTCTGTACAGGTCGCACCTTCCCCAAAAGAGGTCCCAATGATCCAGAAACTTGAATCCATACCCACTGCACCAGTCCCTCATCCACTCATTTATCCTCCACCTCGCTCCATTCCTACTCTCACTTTCGCGTGGCACAGGCAGTAATCCTGAGATTGTTACCTTTGCAGTCCTTCTCCTTAACTCTCTACCTAACTCCCTAAATTCTTTTTTCAAGACCTCTTCTCTTTTTTTACCTATGTCGTTATTACCTATATGTACCACAACTTCAGGCTCCTCTCCCTCCCATTTCAGGATTTCTTGGACCCGTTCAGACACATCCCTGACCCTGGCACCAGGGAGGCAAACTACCATCTGGGTCTCTTGTCTGCGTCCGCCGAATCGCCTATCCGACCCCCTGACTATAGAGTCCCCTATTACAATTGCCCTCCTCTTCTTTTCCTTACCCTTCTGAGCAACAGGACCGGTCTTTATGCCAGAGGCCCGGCCGCTGTCGCTGCCCCCAGGTAGGCTGTCTCCCCCACCCTTACTCAAACATGAGTGCTTATTTTCTAGGTGTACAGCCAACGGGGTACTCACCAGTCCCTGCCTCTGCCCGTTGCCCTTCCTAACTGTGACCCCGTTTTTTGTCTCCCTTGGTCTTGGAGTGACCACCTCCCTGTAACTCCTATCTATGACCTCCTCGCTCTCCCTGAGCAGACAGAGGTCATCGAGTTGCTGTTCCAGGTTCCTAACACGGTCCCTTAGGAGCCCCATCTCGACGCACCTGGCGCAGATGTGGACGTCTGGAGGGCACTCAGACTCCACGACCTCCCACATCTGACATCCAATGTCTATGCTGTCTATGCTGACCGCTGTCTATGCTGACAACATAACTCGCTATCCCCAACTCAGCCGAATTTGGTGATTAATGCAAACTGTACCAACCAAGCCATTCAAAGGTAGACATAAAATGTTGGACCAACTCAATGGGACAGGCAGTGTCTCTGGAGAGAAGGAATGAGTGACGTTTCGGGTCAAAAACGTTATTCAGATTGATATCAGGGGAACAGGAGATACATGGATAAGGAAGGGGATGGTGTGAATACAGGACAAAGGAAATACATCAAGGAAAATGTAGAATTTGTTACCTGGGAGAAGGTAACAGCAAATCAAACAGAGGTAAAATGTACCGTGAGTGTAAGACTGGTCGGAAAACTGGGAAGGGGGAGTAATGGTGAGTGAGGGAAATCACAGCTTACTTGAATTTAGATAAGTTCATATTCACAGAGAGTGCTGATTCTGTGGAATTCTCTGCCTCAGAGGGCGCTGGAGGCAGCTTCTCTGGATGCTTTCAAGATGGGCTAGAAAGGGCTCTTAAAAATAGCGGAGTCAGGGGATATGGGTAGATGTCAGAAACTGGGTAGTGATTGGGGATGATCAGCCATGATCATATTGAATGGCGGTGCTGGCTCGAAGGGCCAAATGGCCTACTACTTCACCTTTTGCCTATTGTCTAGTGTCTATTGTCTATAACGCTGGCGTGTAAGCCGCTCAAGCGAAATATCCATGCTGACTCGGACCGGTCCTGTTACTGTAATCCAAATGTGCCGCTATTTCATCTTTATAATTAATTCCAACATCTTCCCCACCACCGATGTCAGGCGAAGTCGACTATAATTTCTTTTTTCTCTCTTGCGCCTTTCCTAAAAAGTGTGATAACATTAGCTACCCTCCAATCCACAGGAACTTAATTTATCGAACATTGGAAAATAATCACAATGCATCCACGACTTCCCGAGACACTAACCCTGGGTCGCAGACTATCAGGCCCTGTGGTTTTATCAGCCCTCAGACCCGTCAGTCTACCCAACACCATTTCTTGTCTAATATGGATTTATTTCAGATCCTACGTCACCCCAAATCCCCTGGCCACTGGTACATAATGAAGATTGTTTGTGTCCTTCTTAGTGAAGAAGAATCCAAAGTACATGTTCAACTCGTCTGCCATTTCCTTGTTCCCCATAATAAATCACATGTTTAGCCTTTAAGAGTCCAACTTTGGTCTTAACTATTTTTCCTCTTCACATACTAAATGAAGTTTTTACTATCTTCCTTTATATTCTTGGTTAGCTTACCTTCGGACCTCACCTTTTCTCCCCGTATTGCCTATTTGGTTATATTCTGCTACCCATACAACATGACATAATCCTCTGGTTTCCCGCTCATCTTTGCTCTGTTGTGCTTCTTCCCTTTTATATTTATACGGTCCCTGACTTCCCTTGTCAACCACGGTCGCCCCTTACTCCCGTTGCAATCTGTCTTCATTTTTGGAATGAACTGATACTTCACCTATATTATCCCCAGAAATACCAGCCATTGTTGTTCCACTGTCATCCCAGCTAGGGCAACTTTCCAGTCATCTTTGGCCATTCTCCCTCATGGCCCCATAGTCCCCTTTGTTCAACTATAATACTGACAACTCCGATTTGCCATTCTCGCTCTTAAATAGTAGAATAAAACTTATCATATTATGGTCACTACATCCTAATGGCTCCTTAACCTCATGTTCCCTGAACAAATCCGATTCATTACTCAACACTAAATCGAGAATCGCCTTCTTCACAACACAAATCCAGAATTGCATTTTCATCGAGAACTGCCTTCTCTTTATTTATTACAGATCCAGAATCCCAACCAAGACGGGAATATGTTGAAACACCGACCGAACCCCTAGATAATTTCTCCATAGCCCCGGATTCCAGCTCAGGTATTAATATAGGCTTGTTCGGACAAGGTTCTACCCCCAAAGCTACCAGTTGGCGAATGGTAAAGTAGTGTGATTCGAGAGGATTTGTGCTATCTGACAGAGGGCGGAGAGGGTCTGCGGTGATGATGGTGAAGGAATTTGTTGAAAAATAATCTGGGAGGCACGATGCCGCAGCGGTAGATGGCTGCCTAACAGCGCTTGCGGCACTGGAGCCCCGGCTTGGTCCAGTGTATGGGTGCTCGCTGAACGGAGTGTGTACGTTCTCCTCGTGTCCTTCTTCAGAGAAAATCGATTTCCTCTCACACTACACCGTCGGACAGTTTTGTAGGTAAAATTGGCTTGGTATTAGTGGAAATTGTCACTAGCGTGCATAGGATTGTGATAATATATGGGGATCGCTGATCAGTGCGGACTCGGTGGGTCGAAATGCATATTTCCGCGCTGTATCTCCAACTGCGGACTGGTGAAAACCGCGCAGCACATCATCGGTGCCCCGCTCCCTGCCATTGATGCCCTCCACCGAAAACGGTGTCTGAGACGGGCCGGGAAGATCATTAAAGACCGCTTCCACCCCAACCATGGACTGGTTGCCCTCCTCCCATCAGGGAGGCGGTACAGGAGCCTCAGGTCTCTTACCAGTAGGACGAGGAACAGCTTCTACAATTATACCATCACATTGCTGAACTCGGAGTCCCGCCGATAGATTTCACCGGTCCCTCCGTCCCCATTGTTTAATTATTCTGTATTTTTGATTATCCTGTATCTTCTTTTTTTTTAAATTTCTATATGCACTACTACTACGGACTGACGCAAAACTGCATTTCGTTGTACCCATACTTAGTATTTGTGCAATGACATTAAAGTTGAATTGAATTGAATTGAATTAAAGTAAACCAAACTAAAGACAATTCGGAGTCTGGAGTGAGGTGGGGGAAATGAAGGAGGGAGTGTGTAATGGGGAATGAGTGGGTCGGCAGTGAACGAACGAGAGGGTTAGGATTGTGCAGAGGGTAGACTGCGGTGTATCTGTAGTGGGAGGATGTCTAGTTTGAGGTCTAAGAGATTCAGAGTCAGGTAGGAGAGAGTATAGCGTGGCGGGAGTATGATTGGCTGGATTAGATTGGGAAAGGATTCTGCAATGGGTTAGACAAAGTTATGGGTTTTGGTAGGAGGGAGTGTGGAGCAGAGGGAGAATTGTTGCATGCTGTGCATTGGCAGTCTGGAGTGCGGGAAGTGTGTGTCTGAAGTGAGGTGGATTACAACTTCTGGAGTGGGGTGGAGCGGGGTGGGTTGTGATGAAGAGGGGACATTGAGTGGAAAGAGCGCGTGTATGGAGTGCGGAAGAAATGAAGAGAGGGAGGAGGCTGCTTTGTTTGGAGACTGGTGGGTATGGAGGGGGTGGGTTGAAGGAATGAGGCAACGCGCCAAGGTGAAATCTGTGGAGGTTCAGATTGGAGGGAATGAGCGTAGAAGGAGGGAAGGCGAGGTAAGGAGGGAACAAGATACTGGCGATTGAGGGTGCAGGACGAAGGTAAAGAGAGAACTTGAGGACAATGTGTTTTGATGACCCGCAGACACTTGGGAACAGGGACTGGATGGTGGAGAATGCGAGTTAAAAGTATGCTGGGCCGTGAATGTATCCAAGAAGGAAAAAAGTGACGTAGGATAGTGGCTACACGGGGTCGCAACCGTAGAATTGCTGCCGAACAGCGCCAGTGCTCCGGGTCCCGGGTTCGATTCTGACCAGGGCTGGTGTAGGAATGTACTACATATGCTGGCTTCAACCGAGGCTAGACAGAAAATGCTGGAGTAACGCAGCGGGACAGGCAGCGTTCCCGGGGACAGGGAATGGGAAGCTGAGGAGGTGTCTCGACCCGAAACGTCAACGATGCCTTCTCTCCTGAAATGCTGCCTTTCCAATTGAATGCGTACAAACGTGTGACTTGCGAACTACTTTGACTATTGGCTTTATAATCGACTGATGGTTCTTCGTGTCTGCAGCTGACGTTCCTCGTGAACAGCTGTTCAATGTATTGTTACTCTTCTGCATTCCCCGTCCAACCTGCATTCTCTTCTTCGCAGTTCCACCGAAGGACACAACTCTGGAACCCCAGGGAGCAACGGCCGCAGATTTTGGCCAGGGTTTGACCGGTGACGCAGCAGTGTCTGCAAGTTCAGGTATAGAATCTGGAGTGGGCAGCATAGAATCTGGAGTGGGGAGGAGAAAATAACAACACAGCATGGAAGTTTATAAGAGGAATAAATAACAATATAACGTGGAATATAGAAGAATAAAGTACATAGACAAAAAATGACAGAGTAGCACCCGGAACATGCAGCATATCTGGAGAGAAGAAATTGGTGAGTGTTCCGGGTGAGACCCTTCTCCAGACTGGTGTCAGGGGAGAAGGAGATACATTGATAAGGACGTGTAAGGTATGAAAGTAAGCATGCAGGTTACAACAGACAGTGAAGTCCGCGATTGGCATGCTGGCCTATATAACAAGAGGAATCGAATATAGGGGCAAAGAGGTCATTCTGCAGTTGTACAGAGCCCCAGTGAGACCACACCTGGAGTATTGTGTGCAGTTTTGGTCCCTTAATTTGAGGAAGGACATTATTGCTATTGCGTGAATGCATCGTAGGTTTACAAGGTTAATTCCCGCAATGGCGAGACTGTCATATGCTGAGAGAATGGAACAGCTGGGCTTGTACACTCGTTTAGAGTTTAGAAGGATGTGAGGTTTTCTCACTGAAGCATATAAGATTGTTAAGGGCTTGGACGCACTAGAAGCAGGAAACATGTTCCCGATGTTGGGGAGTCCAGAACCAGGGGCCAACGTTTAAGAATAAGGAGTAAGCCGTTTCGAACGGAAACGAGGTAGGAGTGGTGAGTCTGTGGAATTATCTGCCTCATAGGCCGGTGGAGGCAGGTTCTCTGGATGATTTCAAGAGAGAGCTCGATATGGCTCTTATAAATAACGGAGTCATGGGGATATGGGGAGAAGGCAGGAACGTGGTACTGATTTGCGATGATCAGCCATGATCACATTGAATGTCAGTGTGGGCTCGAGGGCCAAATGGCCTACTACTGCACCTATTGTCTATTGATCCACAATAAACTGCATCTGCCATGCATCTGTCCACTCACCCGACCTGGCCAAGTCACCCTTCATTCTCAAAGCATCCTCCGTACAAACTGCCACCCAGCTTTGTGTCATCTGCAAATTTGCTAATGTTACTTTCAATCCCTTCACCTGAATCATTGATGTAAATTGTAAATAGCTGTAGTCCAGCACCGAGTCTTGCGGTACACAACTAGTCACTGCCTGTCATTCTGAAAGAGACCCGTTAATCCCTATACTTTGTTTCCTGTCTGCCAACCAATTTTCTATCCATGTAAGCCCTCTACCCCAATACCACATGCCCTAATTTTGCCAACTAATGACCGATGTGGGACCTTATCAAATGCTTTCTGAAAGTCCAGGTACATTACATCCACTGGCTCTACCGTGTCCGATTTCATAGTTAAATTCTCAAAAAATTCCAGAAGAATAGTCAAGCATGATTTTCCCTTCGCAAATCCATGCTGACTCGGACAGATCCTGTTACTGCAATCCAAATGTGCCGCTATTTCACCTTTCATAATTAATGCCAGCGTCTTCCCCACCACCGATGTCGGGCGAAGTCGTCTATTATTCCTTGATTTCTCTGTTCCGCTTTTCCTAAAAAGTGGGATAACTTTAGCTCCCCTCCAATCCACAGGGACCGATCCTGAATCTATAGAACATTGGAAATTAATCACAATGCGTCCACGGATTCTCGAGCCACTTCCTTAAGTACCCTGGGATGCAGACCATCAGGCCCTAGGGTTTTATCAGCCTTCAGTCCCATCAGTCTACACAACACCATTGCATGTCTAATGTCACCCCAGATCCCCTGGCCACTAGTACACAAGGAAGATCGTTTCTGTCCTCCTTCGTAACGACGGATCCAAAGTACCTGTTCAACTCATCTGTCATTTCCTTGATCTCCATAATATTTTCACTCTTTTCAGCCTTTAAAAGTCCATCTTTGATTTTAACAGTTTTCGTCCTCTTCACATACTTAAATAAGCTTTTACTATCCTGCTTTATATTCTTGGCTAGCATACCTTCGTACCTCAACTTTTCTCCCCGTATTGCCTTTTTGGTTATCTCCTGCTGCCCATTCAACGCTACACAATCCTCTGGTTTCCCGCTCATCTTTGCTGTGTTGTTCTTGTCCCCTTATATTTTTATACTGTCCCTGACTTCCCTTGTCAGCCACGGCCGTCCGTTATTCCCGTTGGAATGTTTCTTCGGCTTTGAAATGAACTGATACTGCACCTTCTATATTATCCCCAGAAATACATGCCATTGTTGTTCCACTATTATCCATGCTAGGGTATCTTTCAAGTCATCTTTGGCCAGCTCCTCCCTAATGACCCTATGTTCCCCTTTATTCAACTTTAATACTGACAACTCCGATTTACCCTTCTCCTTCTAAAATTGTAGAATAAAACGTATCGTATTATGGTCACTACACCCTAATGGCTCCTTAACCTTAAGCTCCCTCATCAAATCCGGTCAATTACACAACACTAAATCCAGAATTCCCTGCTTCACCATACAAAACCAGAATTGTATTCTCATCGAGAATTGTTGTCCCTTTCTTCATTACAGACCCAGCATCCCTACCAAGACAGGAATGTTTTGACAGAACGACCGAACCCCTAGGGAATTTCCCCACGGCCGCGGATACATGCTCGGGTATTAATATCGGCGTCGTCGGACAAGGTTCTTCACCCAAACCATAAAACCATATAACCATATAACAATTACAGCACGGAAGCAGGCCGTCTCCGCCCTACAAATCCGTTCCGAAGACTTATTGTCCCCTAGTCCCATCTACCTGCACACAGACCATAACCCTCCATTCCTTCCCCATCCATATACCTATCCAATTTATTTTTAAATTATAAAATCGAACCTGCCTCCACCACTTCCGCTGGAAGCTCATTCCACACAGCTACCACTCTCTGAGTAAAGAAGTTCCCCCTCATGTTACCCCTAAACTTCTGACCCTTAATTCTGAAGTCATGTCCTCTTGTTTGAATCAAAGCTACCTGTTAGTTGGCGAAGGGTAAATTAGCGTAATTCGAAAGGATTTGTGCTATCTGACAGAGGGCGGAGAGGATCTGGGGTGATGATGGTGAAGGAATCTGTTGAAAAAAATCTGGGTGGCACGACGGCGCAGCGGTACAGCGTTTGCAGCACTGGAGACCCGGGTTTGGTCCAGTGTATGGGTGCTGTCTGTACGTAGTGTGTAAGTTCTCCACGTGACCTGCGTGGGTTTCTTCAGAGAAATTCGGTTTCCTCCTACACTCCAACGTCGTACAGGTTAGTAGGTTAAATTGGCTTGGTGTTAGTGGAAATTGGCCCTAGCGTGCGTAGGATTGTGATAATATGTGGGGATCGCTGATCAGTGCGGACTCGGTCGAAATGCATGTTTCCGCGCTGTATCTCTAACTTAAACTAAACCAAACTAAAGGACAGTTCGGAGTCTGGAGTGATGCGGGCGTGGGAAGAAGTGTAGCAGGACGTTTGTCATGGGAATAAGTGGGACGAAAGTGAACGAAGAAGGGGGTTAGGATTGTGCGGAGTTTAGTCTGTAGTGCGGCGAGGAGGGTGTCTGGAATGTGACGAGGTCTAGATGTATGTATATGAGATTCAGAGTAAGGTAGGAGAGAGAGTAACGAGTGACGGGAGTATTATTTTCTGGGCGGATTGGGAAAGCACACTTACAGTGGTAGGGGTTGGAGGAGGTCCAAGTGACCACTGCCTCACCAGAAAAGGTTGTCGGGATCCTTGGACGGAGTCGAGGGGCGGAAGGTATAGGGACTAGGTGTTGCATCTCATCTGTTTGCAGGGGAAAGTATATGATGAGGGGGCGGTTTGGGTGGAAACGGACGCGTTGACCAGTTTCAATTCAAGTCGTTCATCCCATCAACAACACAGATCCCAGGAAGTATCTTGTGGAATTCCAATGGGCACAATCTAGCCGGAATAATGTCCCTTCCACCACGACACTCTCTTGTGAGGATGCCGGCTCCGATTCTAAATTAGCATGTCACTGTGGAACCCATCGAACTAAACTTTCCTGATCAGCCGACAATTGTAGGCCATTACCAATTACTTTATAAAATGCACGTAAAAAGCTAACACAAGGGCAGATTCCCCCAATTCCTTACCTTTGAGTACTTTCACCCACGATGAGCTTTTATCCGCGCCGGGCCTGTGCTCGCTCGAGTTGACAAGAATGAGGGGAGGCCTCATTGAAACATACAGAATAGTTTGGAACATACAGAAGGCTTGGATAGAATGGATGTGGTGAGAATGTATCTATGAGTGTGAGAGTCTGGGAATATCATGAGTGGGAGAGTCTAGAAGTCGAGGTCATAACCTTAGTTTTAAGGACGTTCTTCTCGGATTAATTTCTTTAGTCGGAGGGTAATGAATCTGTTGGAATATTTGCCATGGCAGGCTGGGGACGCCAAGTCAGCGGATATCTATAATGCAGATAGATAGATTATTGATTAGTACATGTGGCAGAAGTTAAGGGGGGAGGCAGGAGAATTGATTTATAAGGGAGAGATAGATCAGCCATGATTGAATGGCGGAGTAGACTTGATGGGGCGAATGGGCTAATTCTGCTCGTACCACTTATGACCTTATTTGTTTGTTTGTCCTGCAACTGACCATAATCCTCCTTGAGTCTGAATAGACAATAGACTGTAGACAACAGACAAAATGTGCAGGAGTAGGCTATTCGGCCCTTCGAGCCAGCACCGTCATTCAATCTGGTCATGGCTGATCATCCCCAATATGTACCCCGTTCCTGCATTGTAAACTTACGCTGCAATCCCCCAATAGCAATATTGTCCATCCTCAAATTAGGGGACCAAAAATGCAC
>NW_022630838.1:0-17500 GCF_010909765.2 Amblyraja radiata | reverse complement strand
ATACGCAAATTGCTGGAACAACTCAGCGGGACAAGCAGCATTACGACAGAGAATGAATGGGTGGTGTTTCGGATCGAAACCCTTCTTCAGACTGTTCTCTCTCCAGAGATGCACCCTGTCCCGCTGAGTTACTCCAGCATGTTGAGTCTATAACCATCTGTCAGATGTCGACTTATTCATTAACAACTGCTCCCAATGTACTATTACCCGCTAATGCTGAATAATACTCCCAATCTGGAGTAATACTTCGACCGGAGACTATCCAAACTCACACAGCCGCACGACAAGTGCCTTGCGCACCCGTCAATGGACACGCACAGCTGTCCACAGGAAAAATGCAAGATAACCTTCTGAAATTGATAATTCTTCCTGACCGTCCCTGTTTCTTCATTTCAGATCGTCAGACGTCTACAGAAAGAAAGACCCAAGGATCATTAATTGAAGAATTAACCCAAGAAGAGTTTTCTGTTCCAGCGAGAGACACACCTCAGGCACGAAACCCTACCAAAGTCTACCAGTCTCTCTCGCAAGTTACTGCGTGTTCCCATCGCGAATACTGGCAGTTTTGGACAGGACGGCTGTTTGTCCTGCAACTGTTCACAACCCTCCGTGATTTTTACTTCATTCAGGGAACCAAAATGGTGGTTTAGTCGATGAGAAAGTGTAATAATGTCCCTGTCCCACTTAGGAAACCTGAACGGAAACCTCTGGAGATTTTGCGCCCCACCCAAGGTTTCCGTGCGGTTCCCGGAGGTTCGCGGAAGGTTCAGTCAGTCTCCCTACCTCCTTCCACGACCTGCAACCTCCGGCAACCACCTGCAACCTCCGGGAACCGCACGGAAACCTTGGGTGTGGCGCAAAGTCTCCAGAGATTTCCGTTCAGGTTCCTAAGTGGGCCAGGGGCATATATATGCAGCTCTATAAATGGTTTTAAATGCCGAAATAGTACCTACCTCAACTGGAACCTCTGGTATTGGAGAAATTAGGTCTATGCAGGATCAGGTGGGTTTACCGTAGATGGGACATGTGGTCGAACAGCATATCTCCTTGCTGCATGCGCCTCTGCCTCTCTTCATAGCTATGAACCTATAATTCAGGACGCGCTTTGGCCTCTTTGGCCATCCAAGCATGCTTTTGCCATTCTTGGTCATCCTTCTTACTAACACAAGCC
This sequence comes from Amblyraja radiata, assembly GCF_010909765.2. Lineage (NCBI taxonomy): Eukaryota > Metazoa > Chordata > Chondrichthyes > Rajiformes > Rajidae > Amblyraja > Amblyraja radiata. The sequence goes on along the minus strand of NW_022630838.1, from coordinate 16,329 downwards.
CGTCTTGGGCTCTGATCAGCTCGCCTTTAGGGGGAAGTTGTCGTTTACCGTGACCTGCTCCTTTTCAATAATAGCAACACTTTGGGTAAATACTTCATCCGCTCATTCGTCCTGACCCTGTCCTTATTCATTTATTCCAGATCACCGGACGTTTGCAGTAGAACGGTCTACAAGATCATTAACTGGAGAATCAACACAAGGACCGTCACCTGCACCAGGGGGAGACACATCCTCGGGTATAAAGTGATATGAAAATAATTACTTTTAAGGACCTGTCCCACTGGCATGTGACTGCATGCGGCAAGCGCGACCTCACGTGGTCGCTTGAGCCGTTCGGCCTCGTGGGGCCGGTACCACTTCGATCGTCGGTTCCGTATGGAGTTGTGCGGGACTGGTCCCGATATCGCGCGGGGCTCCGAAAAACTGACTGTCCAAAAATTCCGCGCGTCAACGACCTGCCGGCCCGCGGCCGTATTGAGGCTGTACGCACCGCCTTGACGGGCGTGCGCAGAGTCTCGACGCCGACACAGCGTCTCGACGCCGTACGCAGCGTCTTGACGGCGTACGCCTTCCCTCGAACGCCACGTCAACTCCTACGGGATTACTCGACGTCCGCGCGGACCTCGCTTCCGGTTTGGTTGCGCTTGCCGCATGCAGTCGCATGATCGTGGGACTGGCCCTTAACTTTACCATCCTTATTTCACTTTCTTATTATAACTTGTCGGCGCTCATCGGATCAGCCTCCCCGGTCCATTTTCCCACAGATCTACAGGGAATCCGTCGCGATCTTTGTTTCACCAGACCTTGCGGGAGGAGTTGAAACTTCACTTGACATCGTCTCCATTATTTTGGCCTGACCATCGAGTTACTGCTAAACATAGTTTTCGTTTAGTTTTCGTTTAGAGAAAAGTCCGCACCGACTATCGATCCCCACACAAACAATATCCGACACACATCAGCGACAATTTGCATTTATACAATCACAACCACTATATCCTACAAACCTGTATGTATTTTGGGTTTGGGAGAAAACTTGAGTTTTCGGTGAAAACCCACGCGGTCACAGGAAGAATTTACAGGCTCCGTACTGTTAGACGGCAACTCTTCCGTTCCCCATCTGTGTCCATCTTTGCTAAAGCAACATCTGCAATTCGTTGCGTCTCCTCTTTTTTACAGATGGAACTTCCGGGACTGCCCAGGGAACCGGCAACCAACGATCCGCCCGCATTGGTATATCCGATCTTCATTCCACTTCTGATCAACGTGAGAATGCAGTAGTCTTCCCACTGCCGAACGAAGTTAAACTCCTCCTTCAGCCACGTTCATGAAGTTATGTCATAAGGTCATAAGTGATTGGAGTAGAATTGAGTTATCTGGCCCATCAAGTCATCTCCGCCATTCAATCATGGCTGATTTATCTCTCCCTCCTAACCCCATTCTCCTGCATTCTCCACATAACGGCTGACACCATCACCTATCAAGTATCAATCTATCTTTGCCCTCTAAATAACCTCTGACGGCCTCCACCGCCTTCTATGGCAAATACATCTGCAGATGCACAACCGTGTAACTAACGGATTGCCTCCTAAAATGATGTCCTTTAATTCTGAGATGATGCGCTCTAGTCATAAACTAATCCACTCGTGGTAACATCCTCTACACATCCACTATATCCAAGCCTTTCACTATTCTGTATATTTCAATGAGGTCCCACATCATTCTTCAAAACTCTAAAACAGAAATGTGAGTCCCCGAAAATATCAAATTGGTTGGTGAAGGAGCGGCCCGTGGCCCTAAAGGTGCCACATACTTTCTCTGCTTTGGTAATTTTCTGCTTACGCATGGGAAGGGTATGTGGACGAGACTGGGAGTCCTTGGGTAGGGGACGGTATACATGCTGATAGAGATACGCCCGCTTTATCCTCCCGCAGAATCTCAAGGAAATAATCGCTGTCTTAATTTCATGGGACTATTCATACCGACTCTTAACGTCGCTTATCATGTCTTCTATTGGGTCGGCCTGATTACCGGGTTCTTCCTGAACGCTGACTCTTTTTTGGCAAACAAGCGTCTGCAGTTCATTGTGTCTACTCTCCGTTTTTCAGCGGAGCGTCTGGGACTGCCCTAGGATCCACACGCGACGAACGCTCCGACGCTGAAGCTACTTCCAATGAAGGCGAGAAAATGTAAAGGGCCTATCCCAAGAGCATGCGACTGCATGCGGCAAGCGCGACCTAACGTGGTCGCTTGAGCCGTACGACCTCGCGGGGCCGGTCCCACTTCGATCGCAGGAGCCGTATGGAGTTGTGCGGAGCTAGTCCCGATATCGCGCGGGGCTCCGAAAAACTGACACTGTCCTAATATTCCGCGCGGCAACGGCCTGCCGGCCAGCAGCAGCATTGCGAACGTACGCATCGCCTCGACGGGCGTACACAGCATCTCGACGCCGTACGCAGCGTCTTGATGGCGTATGCCCAGCGTGAACTTCCCGCGGACTTCGCTCGAACTTCACCTCAACTCGTACGGGATCACTCGACTTCCGGGGTGCCCCCTCTTCCGGTTTGGTCGCGCTTGCCGCATGCAGTCGCATGCTCGTGGGAGAGTCCCTTGACATTCCCTCTGTTCCAAGAGGATAAACTCCTCCTTCAGCCATACCACCACGGGAAGTTGCCTTTGCGTGAGCCGCACAGATTTCTACTGGAAACCCGTTGCCCGTGTCTCATTCTGCACATCCTCACAACTGAGAGATTGATTGGATTATTGAAAAGCAAACTACCATAGGTGATTGTGGTGTCAGTTAATGTAGCAACATTTTAAAACCACTTGGGGAGCTACATACATTGGGAAGATAGAGATAAATTGCTGGAGTAACTCAGCGGGACAGGCAGCATCTTTGGATGACATTTCGGGTCGAGACCTGAACCACCACCATTCCTTCCGTGCAGAGTTGTTGTCTGTCCAGCTGAGTGACTGCAGCATTTTGTGTCTATCTTCGGTTTAAACCAGCATCTGCAGTTCCTTCGTATACATGTATAGGGAAGGTGCATAAGGAAATGTGCGCAGGAAGGAACGGCACGTGCTGGATTAAACGAAGATCGACAGAAAATGCTGGAGGTACTCAGATGAATATAGACACAGAATGCTGGAGTATCTCAGCGGGACAGGCAACATCACTGGAGAGAAGGAATGGGTGACGTTTAGGATCGAGACACTTCTTCAGACTGGAATCTCTCCAGAGATGCCCCTCTGTGTCCTATTCATCTGTCAGATGTCTATATTCGTCTGTCATATGTCGATTTACACAATAACAACTGCTCCCAATGTACTATTAACAGTACCTGCCGAATAAGTCTCCCAATCGGGATTAATACCTCGCCTGCAGTCCATCCAAACACACAGGGCCACGCGCCGAGTGCCTTGCGCACCCTTCAGAAAATGATAATTCTTCCTGACCGCGACCCTGTTGATTTATTCCAGATCCCCAGAAGTCCACAGAAGAAGAGACCACAGGTTCATTAATTGGAGAATCAACGCAAGAATCGTCTTCAGTTCCAGCGGGAGACACTTCCACGGGTACTAAACCCTGCGAAAGTCATTCAGTCTCTCTCTGAATGTTGCTCTACTAACCGCTTGTTTTATTCGCCCCTTCAGCCAGTTTTGGACAGGACAGTTGTTTAGAAACATAGACACATATGTCCTGCAACTGACCACAGTCTTCTTTGCATTTATCTTAGTTCATGGGACCACATGGTTGTTTAATCGATGAGAAAATGTAATTAATCAGGTGGGTGTGTGGGACGCTTCGAAGACAGATTGCGACGTCGTCGTTGAGGGTTGGCTGAAATGTAATAGGCACCAGCTTGGGCCAGATGACATAGATTCAAGATGAGAGGGGAAAGAAGATAATAGAAATATGAGGGGCAACTATTCCACACAGGAAAAACTGCCAGAGGATGCAGTTGTGGCAGGTACTATTACAGCATTTAAAAGCCATTTATAGAGTTGTATGTTTAGGAAGCATCAGAGAAATGACGTCTATGCAGGGTCAGATGTGTTTACCGTAGGTGTGATATGTGGTGCAAACGGACAAGTTAGGGCTTCTTTCCCTACTGTATGACACTATGACTCTTTTTATAACTATCACCCGCTAATCCTGGAAGCTTCTGGCCGTTTTGCTTATCCAAGGTCACTTTGTCATCCTTGTGCATCCTTCTAAATTGCAAATCCCCGTCCTGTACGTTGATAAGATTGCCTTTATTTGTCAGGTGTGGACTTGCCCAATAACAACTGTTCCTTATTTACCAATACACGCTCCTGTCAAATAATACGGCCAACCTGGGATAATACTTCTTCCGGTGTCCATCCATTCGATGTTTCTATATAGGGGACGACCAGCCATGATCACAATGAATGGCGGCACTGGCTCGAAGGGCCGAATAGCCTCCTCCTGCACCTATTTGCGATGTTTCGATGTTTCGATGTTTCGAAACACACTGAGTGACATGAGTGACTGAGTTGTCTGCAGGAGGAGTGCAGCATAGCCTTCAGAGAATGATCGCTCTTCCTGACCTTTTCCCTGTTCATTTATTCCAGATTCCCAGGCGTCTACTGGAGAAAGGGCTCAAGGATCATTAACTGGAGAATCCACCCAGGAACAGTTTTCTGCACCAACGGGAGACGCATCCTCAGGTATCAAGCTCAATGAAAGTCATTACTTTACTTCAGAATCCTTCTTTCTCTTTCTTACTGGAAGTCACAGAAACATAGAAACATAGAAAATCGGTGCCGGTGTGGGCCATTCAACGCTTCGCGCCAGCACCACATTTCAATATGATCATGCATGATAAACCAAAATCAGTACCCCATCCCTGCTACTTCCCCATATTCCTTGAATCGATTACTCCGAAGAACTACGGTATATCTAACGCTCTCTTGACTGCATCCAATGAATTGTCCTCTACTGCCGTCTGTGGCAGGGAATTCCACAGATTCACAGTTCTGTGTGAAAAGGGTTTTCCTAATCACAGTCCAAAATGGACTACCCCTTATTTTTAAAGTGTGACCACTGATTCCGGACTTCCTCAAAATCGGGTCCATTTTTTTAATGCAACTAGCTTGACCAATCCTGAAGATCTATTTTTGTTTCAATAAGATCCCCTCTTATCCTTCTCATTTCCAGTGAATGTAAGCCCAGTCGATCCATTGTTTCCTCATATGTCTGTCCCGCCATCCCGGGAATTAACCTGGTGAATCTACGCTGCACTCCCTCCTGTCGGCCCTGCTCGGATGAGCCAGCCCGATCCATTCCCCATAGATCCTCAGGGAGACGGTCGCTATCTTTGTTTTCCAAGATAGTTTGGGAGGACTTGAAACTTTATCTATCATCTTCTCCATTGTTATGACCTGACCACTGAGTTAGTGCAGACGTTAATTTTCGGTTGTTGTTCGTTTTGCACAGCGCGGAGAGCTCACTCTCGGCCGACTGAGTCCGCACCGACCAGCGATCCCCCGTGCACTAACTATATCCTACACACACTAGGGACAATTATTCATTCATACAAAGTCAATTAACTACAACCCTGCACATCTTTGGAGTGTGGGGGGAAACCGAAGATCTCGGAGAAACCCCACGCGGTCAAAAGGAGAAACTGTGGCGTCAGCTGATACACAGACCACTTATGGTCGAACCCTCGTCAGTAGCTACGAGGGCTGGCACGTGACGTCACGGCCTCGGGGAATGTCCTGCTACTTAATCTTATTTCACCTTTATACCTGGGGAGTGGACAGGTAGCTGAGCCCGAGAGAATAATCTCGCTCAGCTGCAGCAGCAATGATAATTAAGTGAGAGGACCAACTTAACATGTAACACCTGAATAAAACTGCTGTTTCAACCTGCCTGACGTCAAATTATTCACCACGTTTGGTGCCGTTACAAAACGTACAAACAACGTACAGACATCAGCCATAGTCGGGATCGAACCCGGGTCTCTGGCGCTGCAAGCGCTGGAATGCAGCAACTCTTCCGCTGCTCTACCGTGCCGTCCTCTGTGAACTAGTTTTAGTAAACCAGCATCTGCAATTCGTTGTGTCTACTCTTTCTTCAGGATCGCCCGGTACTGCCCAGGGAACCGCCGAGCGACGATCCACCCGCATGAGTATTTCCGATATGCGGTCTTCTGCTGGACAAGGTGAGAATGTGGAAGTCTTCCACTGATGAACGAAGTTAAACTTATCTTTCAGTCACGATCATAAGGTCATAAGTCATGGGGTCATAAGTGATAGGAGTAGAATAAGGCCATTCGGCCCTTCAAATCTACTCCGCCATTCAATCATGGCTGACCTATCTCTGCCTCCTATCTCAGTTATCCTGCCTTCTCCGCATAACCCTTGACACATACTAATCAAAATCTATATGTTCCTGCTCTAAAAATATCCACTGACTTGGCCTTCACAGCATTCTGTGGCAAATAATTCCACAGATTCACTACCGTCTGACTAAATTAATTTTACCTCATCTCTTTCCTCAAATAACATTATTTAATTCTGTGGACATGACGTCTATTCCTACAGTCTCCCACCCGTGTCATCGAGTCATAGAGTGATATGGTGTGGAAACAGGCCTTTCAGCCAATTTGCCCCGCCGACCAACATGTCCCAGCTACACTGGTCCCACCAGCCTGCGCTTGATCCATATCCATCCCAAACTCTCCTATCCATGTACCTGCCTAACTGTTTCTTACACTATGGGACAGCCTCAGCCTCAACTACCTCATCTCATAGCCTTCTCCGTACACCAGCCTTTGTGTGAAACATTTACCCCTGAGATTCCTATTCAATATTTTCCCGTTCACCTTGAACCTGTTCTCTGGTCCTCGATTCCCCTGCTATGGAGAAGAGACTATGTGCAGCTACCCGATCGTTTGGCCGAACACCTACGCTCGGTCCGCAGTAACCAACCTGACCTAACGGTGGCTTACCACATCAACTCCCCCTCCCATTCCGTATCCGACCTCTCTGGCCTGGACCTCCTTCACGGCCAGAGGGAGCAACACCGGAAATTGGAGGAACTGCACCTGATATTGCACATGGGGAGTCTGCATCCTGGTGGCATGAACATTGAATTCTCACAATTCTGTTAACCCTTGCTGTCTCCACCCATTCCTATCTCAGCCTCGGGATCCACCTCCTCCTTTTACCTTTCTTCACCCCGCCACCCCCCACCCCCATCAGTCTGAAGAAGGGGCTCGGCCCGAAACGTTGCCTATTTCCTTCGCTCCATATGTGCTGGTGCACCCGCTGAGTTTCTCCAGCATTTTTGTGTACCCAAGCTTTCCTATAACCTGGTGGCCAGAACTGAACACGATATTCTAACTGCGTTCACACCATCGTCTTGTACAACTGCAACATGACCTCCCAACTACTATACTCAATAATCAGACTGATGACCATCTTATTTACCTGCGACTCGATCTTCAAGGAAGCATGCACCTGCACTCCATGATCCCTCTCCTCCTCGACAGTAGCTGAACCATCCTCTCCATATCCAATCCACCCAAGCCTTCCACTATTCTGTATGTTTCAATTAGGTCCACCCTCATTCATAGACACTCCAGGAAGTACAGGCCCAGTGCCGACAAAGTTCGTCATAGGTTAACACACTAATAAGTAAAGGGCCTGTCCCACGAGCATGCGACTCCATGCGGCAAGCGCGAACTAACGTGGTCGCTTGAGCCGTACGGCCTCGCGGTGCCGGTCCCACTTCGATCGCCGGAGCCGTATGGAGTTGTGCGGAGCTGGTCCCGACATCGCGCGGGGCTGCGAAAAACTGACCGTGTATAAATGCGCGTGTCAACGGCCTGCCGGCCCACTGCCGCCTCGACGCCGTACGAAGCGTCTTGACGCCGTACGTCACGTGCGAACATCCTGCGGACTTCGCTCGAACTTCATGTCACTCACTCGACCTCCGCGCGGCCCCCGCTTCTGGTTAGGTCGCGCTTGCCGCATGCAGTCGCATGCACGTGGCACAGGCCCTTTAGTTTGCGCTTGCCGCATGGAGTCGTATGCTCGTGGGGCAGGCCCTTAAGTAAGTAATTAAGTTTACTGGCCACGTATTCATGACTTGAGAATTAAGGGACTGAAGTTTAGGGGTAACATGAGGGGGAACTTCTTTACTCAGAGAGTGGTAGCTGTGTGGAATGAGCTTCCAGTGAAGGTGGTGGAGGCAGGTTCGTTTTTATCATTTAAAAATAAATTGGATAGTTATATGGATGGGAAAGGAATGGAGGGTTATGGTCTGAGCGAAGGTATATGGGACTAGGGGAGTTTATGTGTTCGGCACGGACTAGAAGGGTTGAGATGGCCTGTTTCCGTGCTGTAATTGTTATATGGTTATATGGTTATACAGGGAATTTGATCCTCCCACAAGTAACAACATGACATCCAGTGACAGTTACGAATGTCTCAGAAAACACTAAACATTAATATAAAACACTATTGATCAAGCATGTGAACCAACAAAATACCAGATCGAAGGGAGGCTACAGATTTTTGGCTGTTGAGTAGAGCAACTACTCGTGGATACAAACTGTTTTTATGTCAGGCTGTGGCAGCTTTGACAGTCCGGAGTCGCCTTCCAGAGGGAAATGATTCGAAGAGTTGTTGACCAGGGTGAAAGGGGTCAGAGCCTTGCCAGCTCGCTTCCTGGCCCTTGCAGTGTACCGTTCATCAATGGAGGGAAGTTTTCAGCCAATAACCTTCTCTGCTGATCGGACGATAGGCTGCAGCCTCCAGGTGTCGTGCCTGGTGGCTGAAGCAAACCAGACCATGATGGAGAAGGTGAGATCAGACTCTACGATGGCCGTGTAGAATTGGACAATCATTGCCTGTGGCAGATTGTGCTTCCTCAGCTGCCGCAGGCCGTTTTGTCGGGCCGTTTTGACCGTGGAGTCGACGGTCGACCCCCACTTAAGGTCCCTGGAGATGATGGTTCCCAGGAACTTATAAGACTCCACAGATGTGACTGTGGGACATTCCTGGGGACATTCTTGTAAACCTTCTCCGGACCCTCTCCAGAGCCAGCATCCTTCCTCCGACATCGTGCGCAAAATTGCTCGCAATATATTACAAACGCGGCCTAACCAGCGACACAAAAGCCGAGGCATTACAACACTGTTGAAATAAATGTGAAAGCATAAGTTTGCATTCTGCCACACAACCCTGTATTTACTTGAGCAGCGCTTAATTGTACAGGGGAGCCTGATTCCCCAGTCTCGATCATCAAATCTGACAAAAGAGGAATAGACTCATTATTATTGAGGGCGGCCGGAGGAGTGGTGAAACATGGAAACATATACACAGCAACTTGATCTTCTAACTTAAATTGAATTTAGTCATCGATGTTTTTGTCCTGCTGGATATTTCTAGCAATTACGAGTTTTCCATATCACAGTAACTAATATATGTCCTCGGGATAGACACAAGATGCTGGAACGACTCTGAAGTATTGTGTACAGTTTTGGTCTCCCAATTTGAGGAAGGACATCCTTGTGATTGAAGCAGTATAGCGTAGGTTCACGAGATTGATCCCTGGATGGCCTCCTTCTGCACCTAGTTTCTATGTTTCTATCTATTTTTCAATGACTCTGGGACGTGTAGCATGTCTGGATAGAAGTACTGAGTGAGGGGTTGATATGAAACCCTTCTTCAAATGGATGTCCTAACCAGCATGTGTAAGAAGGAACCGCATATGCTGGTTTAAACCGAAAATAGACATAAACTGCTGGTGTAACTCAGCGGGACAGGCAGCAAATAACCATATAAAAATCACAGCACGGAAACAGGCCCATTCGGCCCTACGTCCGTGCAGAACACTTATTTTCCCCTAGTACCATCTACCTGCAAGCAGACCATAACCCTCCATTCCTTTCCCATCCATATACCTATCCAATTCATTTTTAAATGATAAAATCGAACCTGCCTCCACCACTTCCACTGGAAGCTCAATTCACACAGCTACCACTCTCTGAGTAAAGACGTTCCCCCTCATGTCACCCCTAAACGTATGTCCCTTAATTCTGAAGTCATGTCATCTTGTTTGAAGCTTCCCTACTCTCAATGGGAAAAGCTTATCCACGTCAACTCTGCCTATCCCTCTCATAATTTTAAATACCTCTATCAAGTCCCCCTCTTAACCTTCTGCGCTCCAAAGAATAAAGATCTAACTTATTCAACCTTTCTCTATAACTTAGTTGCTGAAACCCAGGCAACATTCTAGTAAATCTATGTACTCTCTCTATTTTGTTGACATCCTTCCTATAATTGGGCGACCAAAATTGTACACCATACTCCAGAATTGGTCTCACCAATGCCTTGTACAATTTTAACATTACATCGCAACTTCTATACTCAATGCTCTGATTTATATAGGCTAGTACACCAAAAGCTTTATTTACCATCCTATCTACATGAGATTCCACATTCATGGAACTAAGCACAGTTATTCCTAAATCCCTCTGTTCAACTGCATTCCTCAATTCGCTACCATTTACAATGTACGTCCTATTTTGATTTGTCCTGCCAAGATGTAGCATCTTACACTTATCAGCATTAAACTCCATCTGCCATCTTTCAGCCCATTTTTCCAAATGTCCAAAATCTCTCTGTAGACTTTGGAAATCTACTTCTTTATCCACAACACCACCTATCTTAGTATAGGTTCTTTGTATAGTATCTGGAGAAAAGGAATGGCTGATGTTTCGGGTCGATACCCTTCTCCCTTCCTTCTCACCTGATATGCTGCCTGTCCCGCTGAGTTAATCCAGTTTTTGTTTCTATCTTAACCAGGATCTTAGGTTTAAACCAGCATCTACAGTTCCTTCATGCACATATGTCCTCGGCACTTTGTTTAGATTTATATCGATTTGCATTCCTATTGTTCAGATCTGTCACACTACACATGCCTTACACTATCAAAGAAACATAGAAACGTAGAAAAATAGGTGTAGGAGTAGGCCATTCGGCCCTTCGAGCCTACACCGCCATTCAATATGATAATGGCTGATCATACAACCCGGTATCCTGTACCTTCCTTCTCTCCATACCCCCTGATCCCTTTAGCCAAAAGGGCCGCATCTAACTCCCTTTAAATATAGCCAATGAACTGTGCTCAACTGCCTTCTGTGGCAGAGAATTCCACAGATTCGCCACTCTGTGTGTGAAAAATGTTTTTCTCATCTCAGTCATAAACGATTTCCCCCTGTTCTTTAAACTGTGACACCCTTTTCTGGACTTCCACAACATCAAGAACAATCTTCCTGCATCTAGCCTGTCCAACCCCTTAACAATTTTGCAAGTTTCTATAAGATCCCCCCCCCCCACACCCCCCCCCCCCCAATCTTCTAAATTCTAGCGAGTACAAGCCGAATCTATCCTGTGTTTCTTCATATGTAAGTCCTGACATCCCATGAATCAGTCTGGTGAACCTTCTCTGTACTCCCTCTATGGCAAGAAAGTCTTTCCTCAGATTAGGAGACCAAAACTGTACGCAATACTCCAGGTGTGTTCTCACCAAGACCCTGCACAACTGCAGTAGAACCTCCCTACTCCTATACTCAAATCATTTTGCTATGAATGCTAACATACCATTTGCTTTCTTCACTGCCTGCTGCACCTGCATTCCTACTTTCAATGACTGGTGTACCATGACAGCCAGATTTCGTTGCATCTCCCCTTTTCCTAATCGATCACCATTCAGATAACAGTCTACGTTCGTGTTTTTGCCACCAAAGTGGATAACATCACATTTATCCACATTATACTGCATCTGCCATGCTTTCCCCCACACACCCAACCTATCCACGTCACCTTGCAGCCTCCTAGCATCCTCCGCACAGCTAACACTGCTCCCCAGCTTCGTGTCATCCGCAAACTTGGAGATGTTGCATTCAATTCCCTCATCCAAATCATTAATATATATTGTAAATAGCTGGGGTCCCAGCACTGAGCCTTGCGGTACTCCACTTGTCACTGCCTGCCATTGTGAAAATGACCTGTTTACTCCTACTCTTTGCTTCATGTCTGCCAGCCAGTTCTCTATCCACATCAATACTGAACCACCAATACCGTGTACTTTAAGTTTGTATACTAATCTCTTATGTGGGACCTTGTCGAAAGCCTTCTGAAAGTCCAAATATAACACATCCACTGTTCTCCCTTATCCACCCCACTAGTTACCTCCTCGAAACATCCTATAAGATTCGTCAGGCATGATTTACCTTTCATAAATCCATGCTGACTTTGTCCAATGAATTCACCACTTTCCAAATGTGCTGCTATCCCATCTTTAATAAATGACCAGAATTTTCCATAACACCGATGTTGGACTAACTGGTCTGTATTTCACCGTTTTCGCTCTCCCTCGTTTTTTAAAAAGTGGGGTTACATTAGCTACCCTCTAGTACTCAGGAACTAGTCCAGAATCTAAAGAGTTTTGAAAAATTAGCACCAATGCATCCACTATTTCTGCGGCTACCTCCTTAAGTAGTCTGGGATGCAAATTATCTGGCCCTGGGGATTTATCGGCCTTTAATCCATTCAATTTACCTAACACCACTTCCCGGCTAACCTGGATTTCACTCAGTTCATCCATCTCATTTAACCCCCGTTCCCTTGCTACTTCCGGCAGATTATTTATGTCGTCCTTAGTGAGGACAGAACCAAAGTAGTTATTCAATTGTTCTGCCATGTCCTTTGTCCCCCATGATCAATTCGCATGTTTCTGACTGCAAGGGACCTACATTTGTTTTAACTAATCTTTTCCTCTTCACATATCTATAAAAACTTTTGCATTCCGTTTTTATGTTCCCTGCCAGTTTTCTTTCATAATTAATTTTCCCTTTCCTAATGTTGTCCTCCTCTGCTGGACTCTGCAGAATTTCTCCCAGTCCTCTGGTAGGTTGCTTTTTCTGAATAATTTGTATGCTTCATCTTTTGTTTTGATACTATCCCTGATTTCCCTTGTTAACCACGGATGCACTGCCTTCCCTGATTTATTTATTTGCCAAACTTGGATGAACAATTGTTGCAGTTCATTCATGCTGTCTGTAAATGCCTTCCATTGCATATTCACCGTCAACCCTTTAAGAATAATTTGCCAGTCTATCTTGGCCAATTCACTTCTCATACCCTCAAAGTCACCTTTCTTTACGTTCAGGACCCTTGTTTCTAAATTAACAATGTCACTCTCCATCCTAATGAATAACTCAACCATATTATGATCACTCATGCCCAAGGGGCCACGCACAACAAGACTGCTAACTAACCCGTCCTCATTACTCAATACCCAATCTAGAATAGCTTGCTCTCTTGTTGGTCCCTCTACATGTTGGTTTAGAAATATATCCCGCATACATTCCAAGACATCCTCTTCTTCAGCACCATTGCCAATTTGATTCACCCAATCTATATTTAGATTGAAGTCACCCATTATGACTGGTTTACCTTTTTTGCACGCTATTCCAATTTCCTGTTTGATGCCATCCCCAACTTCATTACTACTGTTAGGTGGCCTGTACACAACTCCCACTACCGTTTTCTGCCCCTTAGTGTTTCGCAGCTCTACGCATATCGATTACACATCCTGCAAGCTAATGTCCTTCGTTTCTATTGCGTTAATATCCTCTCAAACCAGCAACGCTACCCCGCCTCCTTTTCCTTTCTGTCTATCCCTCCTGAATGTTCAATATTCCTGGATGTTCGGCTCCTAGTCTTGGTCACCCTGGAGCCATGTCTCCGTGATCCCAACTATATCATATTCATTAATAACTATCTGCACATTTAACTAATCCACCTTATTACGAATGCTCTTTCCATTAAGATACAAAGCCTTCAGGCTTGTTTTTATAACATTCTTACCCCTTAGACAATTATAGTGAAAAGTGGCTCTTTTTGATTTTTGCCTTGGATTTGTCTGCCTGCCACTTTTACTTTTCACCTTGCTACCTATTTCTTCAACCCTCATTTTACACCCCTCTGCCTCTCTACTCTTGCACCCACCCCCCTGCGACATTAGTTTAAATCCTCACCGACAGCACCAGCAAACACTACCCCAAAAACATTGGTTCCATTCCTGCCCAGGTGCAGACCGTCTTCTTTGTACTGGTCCCACCTCCCCCAGAACTGGTTCCAATGCTCTAGAAATTTGAATCCACCCACCTTTCTCCATTTTTCAAGCCACGTAATCATCTGCAATATCCTCTTATTTCTACTCTGACTAGCCCGTGGCACTGGTAGTAATCCAGAGATTATTACCTTTGAGGTTTAACTTTTAAGTGTATCGCTTCCTATTGAGGGAGCGCACCGTAGGTTCACAAGGTTAATTCCCGGGATGGCGGGAATGTCATATGCTGAGAGTATGGAGCAGCTGGGCTTCTACACTCTGGACTTTTGAAGGATGAGAGGGCTTTTCATTGAAACATATAAGATTGTAAAGGGCTTGGACACATTAGAGGCAGGAAATATGTTCCCGATGTTGGGGGAGTGTAGAACAAGGGGCCACAGTTTCAGAATAAGGAGTAAGTCATTCAGAAGGGAGACGATGAAACAGTTGTTATCACAGAGAGTGGTGAATCTGTGGAATTCTCTGCCTCAGGGAGGTACGTTCTCTGGATGCTTTCAAGATAGAGCTAGATAGGGTTCTTAAACATAGCGGACTCAGGGGATATGGGAAGAAGGCAGGAACGGGGTATTGATTGGGGATGATCAGTCAAGATCATATTGAATGGTGGTGCTGGCTGGAAGGGCCAAATGGCCTACTCCTGCACCTATTGTCTATTGTCTATCAACGAACTGTACATAATCGTGAACAGCATGCATAAAGTGGACGTGGAATGTATGTTTCCTGTCGTGGGAGAGTCCAGTACTAGAGGTCATATCCTCAGAATTAAAGGACTTCCTTGAGGAAGGAGATGAGGAGAAATTTCTTTCGTCAGAGGTTGGTGAATCTGTGGAATGATTTGCCACAGAAGGATGTGGAGGCCAACCCATTGGATATTCTTTAAGGCACTTCCGTAGTAGTTCCTAGGCCTTTCACTGCAGCCCTACTTAAATAGAAGCACAACAATGCCATCACATCATCCATCACATCGCCCATATTCAACGATGATACCTTAACCAGGTGAAATTAAGCCCAGTCGAATAATTCTTTCTGACATTTGATAAAAGGATGGGTCGATTGGGCTAACATTCACTTGTATTTAGTAGGATAAGGGGATCCTATGGCAATATAAACAATTCTGAAGGGATTGGATAGGTTCGAAGTAGGAAAAATGGTCCCGGTGTTCGTGGAGTCCAGAACCAGCGGTCACAGTTTAAGAATACGCGCTAGGACAATTAGGACTGAAAGGAAGATAAACGTTTTCAACCAGAGAGTTGCGAATCTGTGGAATTATCTGCCACATAAGGCAATGATGGCCAATCACTGGATGTATTCAAGAAGGATTTATGCCCCTGTCCCACTTAGGAACCCTGAACGGAAACCTTGGAGATTTGCGCCCCACCCATGGTTTCCGTGCGTTTCCCGCATGTTTTTGCCATTCTCCCTACCTGGTTCCACTACCTACAACCTCCGGCAACCTGCTGCAACCTCCGGGAACCGCACGGAATCCTTGGGTGGGGCGCAAAGTCTCCAGGGGTTTCCGTTCAGGTTTCCTAAGTGGAACAGGGGCATAACGTCTATAACACACTGCAGCATGTTAATCCTACCATGCAGCAGTCCCAACTAACTGCACATGTCCGCGTAGCGATAATATGAATGGTGTGGTAGTAAAGTAACCAATCTACATGTATCTGACTCAGGACTTGCTCGTGTTTATTTCTTGCAAGAGCAAGGGGGAATGATAAGACGGCAGAGACAACGCGGCGGACTCGTATTAATATACGTGGGGAACGGAAACAAAATTTCAAGAGAGCAAAACTGGCGTCCTGAAAGGAACGGTCACGCTGAATCTAATTTCTTTATTGATATTCGGCTTTTGTTTTCAGATGAGGAATTCCAGTGGATTCAGATACAAGTTACATCGAATGGAGGGATGACGGAGGAAGACGTGAAGGAGGCCCTCCGGGTGAAGGTGAGAACACAACGGTACGGAAGGCGGGTTGGACATGGGACATTGCCCCTTTCACTGTCTTCCCTCACTAAGGGTCAGATACTTCGCGGGTGGAGTTAGGGACACCGAACAGGTCCCACTGTCTCTTCTCGCTGACGATTTGGGACTACACGTAGTGGATGGGGGGTGTACATATGTCGACTCTGTCTGCACAATCTCCCCTCAG